>NC_044348.1:22497959-22797959 GCF_007364275.1 Archocentrus centrarchus
CTCAGTTACTGTTGCTGTTCCTCCCTCCACCGTCCGATCCCTCTCTACTGTGAGGAGATCTCAGCCACAGCCTGATCTCATCCTTAATGTTTTAACACTGGAGAATACAGCAATCAGGCAAGGTCAGCTAACACACACACAAACACATACACACTGGATCACCAGTCAAACAGTTTGCGAACCATCTATCTGCTGTGGCACCCTGTCGAGAGGAACGGATGTGCGTGTGCGTGCCACTATAACATGGAGGCTAAGTGTAAAGTAACATTTGTGTATATGTGTTTAAAGTTTTGTGTGTGTGTGTGTGTGTGTGTGTGTGAGGCAGCCCGCAGGTAGAGACATGAGCGGTAAAGGTCAAAGCAGCTCTTAACTCATGTAAGTCATATGTCTGCCTACCAATCTGTAAACTGTCTTCACAGACACACTGCACCTGCCGCTGTGTGTGTATGTGTGCATTAGATTGTGTGTGTTTATACAGGTGGTGCAATTTAGAGATAAAAGCTTTACAAGATGTATAACTGACAAATCTGTAACTTTACACTTACCTGCCCAGGCCAGGGTTGAAGCCAAAGAACATCTGACGACACTGGTCACAACGTTGGCCTCCCACTGAGGGATGCGCACACACACACTGTCCAGACTGGCTTTCACAACTGCGATGCAATGCTCCAATGGGGTGGCAGTCACATTCCAAACATATATCCTGATCTGGAGAAAGGTAGAAGCCTGGGAAGAGATGAATATCAAATAAAGCAAAACAAGAATGCAATTAATTAAACAGTGCAGTCTTTAGATGTAAGTCTTACAGAGTAATTTTGTTAATAAAACAATGAAGAAGAAGAAGAAGAAATACTTAATTTGTCCCAAAAGTTGGGAATGTTACAACAACCAAAACATGAATCCGTGATAAAATAAATGCAATATTACAGAACAAAATAGGTAAAGGTAAAAAATATTATACTAAAGAAGGAACTCAATGAAATACAAAAAAGTGCAAAAAAAGTAACTCAATGAATCAAAATTTAAAAATGAAACAATATAGACCTTAAATCTAAATTAATGCAGGTATTGTGGTAGAGATGGCAAAGATTTTCTGTATCTATCCTTGTGGTATTGGAGCTGAAAGAGATGCTAGAGAAAGTGTCTGCATGTCCAGTAAGTGCTGCAGAGTGTGGTCAGGATCCATTAATTATCCACAGCCATTTACCACAGCCACAGTAATTTAGATGACCTCTGCACCAGCTGATGCAAGAATCCAAACAATGTGTCGATTCAAAAGCAACAGCAATGACGAATCCCCTCAGCGAGTAATATGCAGGCAATACAACAGCAAGCAATTCAATATTCGGGCCACGGAAACATTCCTTCACAGTAACATGTCTGGGATCACACCAATTTTCATTCACAGCTAGTGCAATCCCTCCACATTTCTTCTTACTGCTCAGATTAACTTTCCAAAAAGTCCTGAAGCCAGCTATGACCACATTGTGGTCTCGGAAGTATGAGAATGTCAACATCTTGCTGCAGCACTCTGTGAGGCACATCAAACTACACTTACTGTGTTCCCGCTGGGTCTAAATCAGCTCACCAACTTTGTCCATATTATTTTTCAAACATTTCGCATTCCTTATGAAGATCACTGGAATAGCTCCAGTGCTAAAACTCCACCGTTTCCTCCCTAGCTCCTCAGGGATCACAGGCCTCAATCTGGGCTGTAGAACTGTCGGTGCAATCTGACTCTCAACATTTGCCGTTCTATGACCAGGATCTGCTATTTGGAGGTTTACAGTCATGCGATGCTGCATCGAAAATAAGTAATCCACACCCATATTTCTTCTTATTTCTCTCCCATAGGTTTTAGATAGAATGATGCTCCATTGGAAAAAACAAAACAAAAAACAGTCCCTGTGGTGGAAACCCAGTAAGAAAGCTATTGTGCCCGATGCATGTCAAACAATGTCCACTGTGATTCTTTTTTTTTCCTTCAGAACTACACTAATGGCATCCAACAGTAAATGAGTGACTGACTTTGAACACAGCTACTACAGTCTTGAAATAACTAAACTGAGCCACTGTTTTCCATGTTTGTAATAATATTTAACACAAAACCAATAAATGTGTGTGAGGTTGCATTAAGCACTAAGGTTCCAAATCACAAATCAATTCAGTTTATTTTTCTCAAGGCCTGCCAGATGATAAATGAATTAGATATTCTATTTAGCCACTTGGGGAAGAAATACTCAATGGCTGTCACGAATTGGCAGTTGAAGAAATTAAAACAGGCAGTTTGTAAGAAGTGGAAAAGCATTGAGATATTACCATGCTCAGACATTATAGGAAAATTGTACATCTGTTTCCTTATAACTGCAAAGAATATGATAACTTTTATCTCATGTCTGCTTATTTTTTTTTTATATATGTCTTTTCATCTATATATCAATTCCCAACTTGTAATAGTAAACCTAAGTATGATATGATGGTTTTTCCTCTTCAGTAACACATAATCTGTTACCTCTTGTCCCACAACACTAACCAAAAATTCAGATTTACATGCACACGCACAACTGAAAAGATGCTTTCACCTCCTTTTCTTCACTGTGGTGCTGTGGTTGAGTCCTGGCATAAACAGGACAGTCACTGAGTGGATTTCTGGCACAGATGAACACAGAAACTTAAGATCTGGAGCATCCCTCTTTTTTCAAAATTCAGCTTTTTTTTTTGGTGAGCTTTGGCCAGTAATACACACACTATATTCATTTGTGAAAGTCACTATCAATATTTTTGGACCATTTCTCAGCCATTTGCTTCCCATCTTTGTAACTCACCAGGTCGGCAGCTACTGCAGTCCTTTCCATAGCGTGTTGGGATACAAACACACTGGCCTGTGGCACTGTCGCAGACTGACCCTTTGACTGTTCCTTTAGGGTCACACATACAGGGTACACAGCCATGGGAGAAACCCACTAACAGGACACAAGATGACAGCAGAAGAGCTGAATAAATTTACACTTATACATAATATGTTAACAATTGTGTTTCATGTGACTGCTTCGTTACTGAGTGAAAAAATAAATGTGCAACTAATATTGGATTTAGGCCTCAGTTCTGTGTTCTCTTACTCTCAAGGTTTAAAGTCCTGTTATAGTAGTTGTGAGCACAGTTGGTGCACTGCACTCCCTCCACTCCGTCCTTGCATGGGCACTGTCCGGTCTGCATATCACACACAACCCCTGGAACAGTTCCACTGGTGTCACACACACACGGCAGACAGCCCAGAGAGTTTCGCCGCTCCAGGGTGTGAAAACCATGACGGCAAGAATCACAGCGACGGCCTTCTACATGTTCCTGACAAAAGAAATATGGCAAGAAACATTTCATACTGAACTTGTAGTAACTCAAAGTGTTGATAAAAAAAAAATTGTCAGGAGCCAGTAAAGGGTTAAATTGGTCTGTCGCTAAGGATCCATACCAAAAAGCGGTCGTGGTCCTACAAATTTTTCCTACAGCAAATATCCAATTTGTCTTCATTATTGTGCCTCCACTGTTGGTTTAATCTATGTCAATATTTTCTTCATGGTCTTTCTTGAGGTTGAGGTTTTGTATTAGATAACTTTGTAAATCTTTTCTTACAACTCAAAGCCAGACATTTTTTTCCAATATAGCTTATATGCAGTAGAAAATATACAAGTTAGAATTTTCTGATTCAGCTTTCCTTATAATACATTTTTCAGTATCTAATTGTAATGCCAATTTTTGCTTTTAGATTGTATAACATCATTTTCATGGAAGTGAATGTCTAAAACAGCGGTAAAGAAAAATGGTGTAGCCTGAAAAACGTCATACATGCCTTACACACACACTGCCCTGTGTAAGAATCACAGTCTGTCCCAGGTACGGTCCCTTCCTGTGAGCAGTTGCAGGGGGCACAGGATCCCTCCAGTCTTAAACCAAACAGGCCTCTGCCACATGAGTCACATCGCAGGCCACCGACTCCGGGCTTGCACTCGCACTGCCCCCCCTCAGGCTCGCAGAATGGACTGAGGGAACCCAGAGGGTCGCAGCCACATGGGATGCATCCATCTGGGTGGGAAAGGTTCCAATAACCAAACTCACAGTGGTCACATGAAAGGCCTGCAATGAAAGCAGCAGTGAAAAAGAGATAAAGAAAAAAAAATAAGAAACAGGAAGAAAATAAAAATGAATAAAACTGATGATCGCTTGTTCACCAACTAGTATACGTTGTTTGCAGACCTTTGAATGAGTGTGCATGTGTATGTGTGCGTCTAAGTGAGAGAGAGCAAGAAAAACGGTGGGTGAGTGTATAAAACTGCCATCATTAGGGCCAGGCCCTCTACATATGATGGATCACTCACCTAAGGCCAAACACTTAATTTTACTGAGCAGAAAATAAATAAATTAAGCAACTACAAGAAAAGAAAGAAGGGAATGAAAAATAGGAGATAGAGGGATAGAAAATGAGCAGACAAATCTAAAAATAATACAGAATCTATTGTAAAACAAGAAAAGCAACATGGTAAAATATGTTAAATTAACAGTTTCAGTTCAGTTATTGGTCTTAATTTATTTCCAATTTAGATTCAAATCAATTAGGTCAGCATTTCATTATGACATTATTAAATACTACTTCTTTAATTCTTTTTTGTTGAGTTTATCACTGCACATATCAATTATAAATATAAGTAAACACCAAATCCATACTGTAGCAAGTTTTTATAGTAGAAACAATCCCAGGCTATAAGACTAGTTAAACTGCGCAGTGTGTGCATGCAGGGCTTATTTGAATATGCCATACGTATTCCATGACAGGCAATCTGTCCCTAAATGGATGCCTGGGGGCAATGCAGTCACCATAGCCGTTTATAAAGGAGCGTGTGTTCATATGTGGGTGGGTATGTGTGTGCACGCGTGCGCACACACACACACACACACATATTAATAATAACAAACCTGTACATCTGTGTTAGTGTGTGTGTGTCTGTGTGTGGCCGACACTTGGCATTTCCCCTGGTCTGCCCACTTTAATAATTTTATAGATATGAATTTATTTCTCTCCATAGATCATATTTTACAGTATTGCTATGAACATGTGTGTCAGAGTGTGTGGAGTGCAAATGTCCAACTGAGTATATTAGTGATAAATATGCAGGCTGGCAGACTGATGGTTACAAACCTAACAATGATTTGATATATTGTACTCAGGGTAGATTTTCCCCAATAAAACTATATGATTTATAAAGAATCCAACACTTACTGCAAAAAGTCACTTGCAAAGTGTTCTTTTTCAGTGCACTGACCTGATCAACTTAGCATTTATAATCATATTTTTATAATTAGATTTTTGACAATCAAACCAAAAATCAGGGAAAGTAAGAAATCAATAAAAAGGACAGAAAAGTGAGAACATTAGAGAACCGTCTGTGTTAGAAGATATTAGATGAGAACAAAAAGGATGTAATTTTGCTCTGAGGTAGGTGTCCACATGTGCGTGTGTGTGTGTGTGTGTGTGTGTGTGTGTGTGTGTGTGTGTTGTTCAGGACATGGCCAGCCCTTTTATCAGTAGCCAGCTGGTTAACAGGCTCATGCATCACCATTTCAAACACTATTATGTACACACTGCACTCTGGCACCTTGTTATGAGTGTGCATGTGTTTCTGCATGTGTGTATCTGCGTCTGCATGCGCACATTTCAATTCTGTCCTTCTGAAGCTTGCCTGCCATTGCTCTACTCAAAGTATCAGCTTGGCGATAATAAATTGCCATAATCAAATCTCATTTCTGAAAAATACCTGTGGGAGCAACCAAACAAACAAGGACAGAAAAAAACCTAAATGGGTCTTGTAAGAAGGAGTGTGAAAAATACAAGGAGCTGCAGCAGTTTGTTTTAATCAACTTGGCATTGAATTAGAGATTTAAATACCAGCTTAGTCCTTGATGACTTGCATGTACACACACACACACACACACACACACACACACACACACACACACACACACACACACACACACACACACACACAGTACACATTGTTTATGCACACACACACACACACACACACAAATAAACTTACAATTTACAATATATAGGCAAAGACAAAAGTACATCAACACATTGCCACATTCAGACCTTATTTTTATAGATACACATAAACACAAACAGACACACTTAGACATATACACGTGCCCACACTCACACACGCAATGTGGACCCTTGATAGCAGGGCTTAGCAATAACCATGATGCGTTGAGTTGAGGAGCGTTGGCCGGTTTTGCATTTCATATGAGCCTGGTCTTCAAAGACACACAGGGGAGAGAGTGAAACCATTTATCACAAAGAGAAGCACGACGGCTGGAAGCACCGCCAGCAGAAAAGCCTGTTTATTTTGGCTGCCACAACAGTTTGGGACATGAGTGTGCGCGCGCGCGTGTGTGTGTGTGCGTGTGTTCATCAGTGTGCATGGCTGCTTTGTCATTTGGACTCAGTGTACACAATTTTGCTTTTGTGTGCACCTCAGTGAGCACTCCTATGTATTAATTAAGATGCCACTACTGGACAATTAAATAAAGTAAACATCCTAATGAAAAGCAAAAGTTATCAACAAAATTATTCAGGACATTTTGTGAAAAAAAAAATGATGTGGTAACATACTAAGGTCAAAAGACAGCTGATCGTACCCTTTAATCAGTGCATGATCTTAACTCAGCATTCACCTTCAATGCTTAACTTTCATGAGCAGGATCTAGGAAGTTGCCTGAGAAACCCGTGTTTTACACCTATACACGAAGACTATTGTTGAAAGAAGCAGTCTGCTTTGACATACACACACTCACAACTTTAAACACAGGATTTTGATTTCTTTCAAAAACAACAAGTTCAACATTTACACCTGTAAAAACTGAGCTTTCTGCAATGTTTGTAAGGGATCTTTTTACCTGTGACATGGGGTTTACAACGGCACTGTCCTGTGTAATGGTTGCAGCTGGGAACTGCTCCTGTTGAGGTTCTCATGATGCCCATGTCACTGCAGTTACAGGAAATGCAGCCGTTTGGATTTGAGGCCGTAAGATCAAACCAACCAGGCAAACAGTCTGCACACTCATGGCCTGTTACTGCAGCCTTACAGTGACACTGACCTCCTATCTGAAAGAGACAAACACAGACATTCTCTGTTAAAAATGGTAAAGTGGTATTCTCTCTCCTTTTTCTTTTCTTTCTATTTTGTCTTAAATAAATATGTATTTATGCATGAGAATAAAATGTAAATATTCGCTGAGATTATCAATTTGAAAATCAAAATTCTCAGACATTAAAGTTAAAAATTTCAGCAAGGAACCATATTGCTTCACAACTTTGGATCAAGATTTAACTCTTTGTGACTTCCTTGCATCTGTCCATCATATTGTGCGTGCTGATGCTCAAAAGGTATCATGAAATCAGTATGTTATTTCCTTCTCAGCAGACCCAAGGACAATGGTGATGGGTCTCACAATGTTTCTTGCAAAATTATTATAAAAGTTTTATTTTTAACTACTGTTCCTAATATGCAGTCCTATATTGATTATCAAAAAAATGTTCTGTACTGAATATGTTGTGTGTACCTGGGCACAGTCCATGCTGCCGTTGACTGTTCCAGCAGTGTAACAGTTACAAGGCTGACACACATCAACTGAAGTGGGATCAGAGTCCTCAAGCCTGAAAAACCCACTTATACACTGCTCACAGTTCTTACCTGAAAGTGAGAAACAGGGTGATGCAAGGGGCAAAAAAGTCAATTGATAAAAACCACAAAAGACAAAAGAGATGTCTGTGCTGAAAAGTTCAGGTTTCAGCCATAATTGTTTAATTTTTTTTTCCCAGCGTGATTGATCTGCCACGACCAGTTGGGGGTGAGGAAATGGAGACAGTACAAAAGACACACTGTGGAAGAGAGCCTGAGATATTAATAATAACTAATGATTGTCAGAGGTGGCGCTGTCACTTGGTGACAAAGGATATTGTCCTGATGGTGCTCTATTGTATCACTTCCTGTTCCGGAGCACAGTGGTGCTCTGTTGTATTTGTTAACTGTTTCGATCGATTAATCTAGATAACAAGATACTTCACAGTGTAATCTTCACGTGCTTTATCCAAAGCACACACACTGAATCACCTATAAATTATATCCACATTATTCACTTAATGTGTTTTTTAGGAATTCGCCAGCTTAGCTCCTAGCCGACTCACTAGTACTAGCGTGGCTTCTTCTCCTGCCCCTCCCGCATTTTCCTGCTCTGTGTGTCAGATGTTTAGTCACTCCTTGGCCTCCTATTTATAGCCTTGGAGGCCAGGCTAAGTGAATTGGAGACCCGGCTCCACTTCCAGGGGCCAGAGCAGGCACCCTGGAAAATCCCTGTAGTTGTTGCAGACCAAGGTAACTTCGCCAGCATTAGAGCTCCCCGAGCAGCCAGGAAAGCAGGCCGGCTGGGTGACTGTGAGGAGGAAGTGTAGTTCTAAACAGAAGCTCCCAGTATACCACCAACCCGTCTCTCACAGACCATTAAAAAAAAGCAAACCAAAAACCAGGAAAAAAAAAAAAAAACACAAACATAAAAATTCACAAAGAAAGAAGAATATAGCATCCACAAGTGCACCACAAGAGTTCAATGTGGATTATTAAACATTAGGTCTCTCTCTTCTAAGTCCCTGTTAGTAAATTATTTAATAATTGATTTACTGATCATTTGATTTGATCAATAAATTGATTTATTCACCCTTACAGAAACCTGGTTACAGCAAGATGAATGTGGTAATCAGCGCCCCAAGCCACACTGTCAGAATCCTCAAAGCACAGATCGAGGAGGAGGAGTAGCAGCAATCTTCCACTCCAGCTTATTAATTAACCAAAGACCCAGACAGAGTTTTAATTCATTTGAAAGCCTTACTCTTAACCTTGTCCACCCTAATTGGAAAATTCAAAAACCTGTTTTATGTGTTATTATCCATCATCCACCTGGTCCTTACTCAGTTTCTGTCCGACTATATTTGATTTGGTGCTCAGTTCATTATAGTGGGTGATTTTAACATTGATGTAAATGCTGAAAATGCCTCAACACTGCATATAATCTATTATAAGATTCAGTTGGCTTCCCTCAAAATGTAAATGAGCCCATCCACCACTTCAACCAAACTTTGGATCTTGTTCTGACATCTGGCATAGAAACTGAAGATTTGACAGTATTCCCTGAAAACCGTCTTTTGTCTGACCATTTCTTAATAACATTGAAATTTACAATAATGGATTACACAGCAGCGGGGAATAAACTTTATTACAGTAGAAGTCTTTCTTAAAGTGCTGCAACTAAGTTTAAGGATATAATTCCTCCATTCTGTCTAATAGACATGTTGCTTTTTTGGAGGAAGTAACTGTTAAAGTTAACTCAGAAAGATCAATCGGAAAGAAAGAGTCAAATACCAGCAGTACTGACAGCAGTTGAACACAAAGATACATCTGTGAGATGATAAGTAATTTTTTCTCTCTAATGATTGAAATTTTAGGCATGGGATTTCTCAATATTAATCGAGTTTTACATCTTATTGAATACAACATGATATTTGATTTGTTTTTGTTTTTTTACATTCTGCCATTATGTTTGTGGCATTCCAAACATACTGTATGTGTCGACAACAGGGAAGTTGCGAAGTTCTGTGCTGAACTAAGCAAAAGTAACACTCATATGGTTGAAGGGTGTTTTTTTATTTTCCCAAGGGGCCACATGAGAATCTGGGACTGTTGTGGAGGGCCACACCAATTAGTTTATAAAGAGATAAAATTACTATTGAGCAGAATTTAACTCAACTTATTAGTGCGACCCTCAACAACATTCCCGGTTTCTCATGTAGTCCCTAAGGAAAATGAATTCCCTGCCCCTGACTTGTTAGCCCTACACTAAACTTCTATATTTGATTGGGTTTTTCAATATTTGCATTTTTTTCTATGATTTTAAATGTTTTCCTAATTCAGGTACATTTTTGTAATCTTACTTTATTTTATTTTTAATGCATTTTTTGGGCTTTTTAGTCTTTATTGCAATAAGAAAATAGGGAGAAGACAGAAAAGCTGGGAGAAAGAAGAGCGGAAGACATGCAGTTAACAGCCTTGGAGTAGATTCTCACCAGCCCTCTACATTAGCGTGACAGCATGTGTGTCACCTGCTCTACAAAATGCAAAAATATAAGAAGTTATGTTTCTGTTGCTAACATTGTACCTGTGGTGTTATGCATGCAGTTGTCACAGACACCTCCTCCTCCTTGATAATGCTCATCTGGATGGTCATCGGCCAAGACATCATAATGACAGGAGAGGGAGTGGCCGTGACACTGACAAGGTCGGCAGTTCATAGGCTGGAGCTGATCACCTGACCTGAATGGCTTGTCATTGTAGAGTGGTGCACAGCTCTCGCACTGTGGAAAAAGATTACACTGTTTAAATACATATATAGTTGTACATTTTCATTTTTAGTGTAACTTACAGTACCTACAATGACATACTTTACATACAAGTAAACACAGTTAATGCCATACTTGTTTTAAAAACTAGTTCATTAGCACAAACTGCAAGCCTGTCCCAGCTGTTGAAAATGTGTATTCAGTAGAAAATAAGAAAACAAAACAAACCAAAACTGCACATAAAAGTCATCATCCTATAACAAGTAAAATGCATGCTTTTATAGAGCAAAGACTGACACTGGAACAGTGAAAACTGGAGAAAATAAACGAGAGAGAAGGGGAAATGTAAAGAATGAAAAATCAATTGCCCATGGAAATCTAAATCTAAAGAGAGAGGAATGACACACATAACAACACACATAATACGGAGACAAACAAAACACAGATGTAGTTTCCGCTATATTAGAAAGAGCCAGTACATTCACACACACACACACACACACACACACACACACACACACACACACACAATTGGGAAATCACTGCTACTAATGAGGAATGACTTGTAACTGCCAGGGCTCTCACAGAGTCCCACTTTCATGTCAAAATAAACATACCAAGGTGTGTGTGGTTGTGTGTGTGTGTGTGTGATAAAAAATGCATTTTTTTTGTAGCAGAGTGCAGCAGAAGCGAGAAGCAGCAAGTACAAGCCCTTTGATTTTGTTCAGCAGTCAGTACAAATTATAGTGGACAAGGGGGGCTTCAAATGGTGGGATTAAAAATGTATTAAAAAACACAGGAGTTCCTCCCATGTGTGACACATGCAGACCTGCACTGGGCCTATTATGTATGACACACAGAGTAGGGGGGGGGGAGCCAGGGGAAGCAAGAGGGAGGGGGAGAGCGTAGATGGAAATGGGGGAAGAGGTTCCTATTTTGTGCTGTACGTGAGAGAGGGGAGTAAAAGTAAGGAAAAATGCAGAAAATTGATGGAAACAGAAACAATAAGTTGGGTACAATGTGGGACACAAAAGGAGACAAATGAAGAGGAGTGGACACATGAATAAAATTAATGGCAGCACGCGAAAATGACAAAAGGCCCTATGCATAACAATAAGCACAAAGTCCACACAAGGATCCACCTATCAAAAAAGTGCTCCATAGTGCTACAAGTGATCAAACATTTCACACTGTGCCACTGCAGTTTGGTATTCTAACATTTATTCATTAAAAATTTGGATGACTAATAACAATCAAAACACAAGCCATAGGTTTGCATATTTCTGTATATGTGTGTTTGTGTGTGTGTGGATACAGCATCTAGAGCATTGCTGACTGCAAGGTTAGCTGATTATTAACACAATCTAATGAAGCAGCAAGAGGTTCTCTTGAGATGTGATGTATACAGTACATTCATTTACCAACACACACACAAACAAAAAGAGACAAATAGAAGCAAATCTATAAAGACACACACACACACACACACACACACACACACACACACACACACACACACACACACACACACACACAAACACACACACACACACACACACACACACACACACACACACACAGATGGGTATGTCTTGGGACATGTAATTCCACGGGAGCACTGAGCTGTTTGCATGTTCCTGTTTGTTCAGTCACTCTGCCTGCTCATCTGTCTTCCATGCTGTTTGGCCTGAGGTCTATCTGATGTCTTACCGACAGTAACTTCCCGCCTGTACGTTTGTCCATGCTTATTTTCTCTTTCTGGCCATCTGTCTTTGCTTTCCTGCCTGTCTATCTGCATCTCTGTGCCCCAAACCGTTTCACATATCAAAGGTACTTTTCTTTCTGCACTCCAAATAGAAAGCTCTCACTACATCTCACTCTTCCTCTCATCCACTGGGGATGAGTCCAAGACTGGGAGTTCTCCACTCCCCTATCTCTCTTTCATTCCTTTTTTGCCTCCTCTACCTCTGTGTCTCCTCTATCTTCCCAAACTTCTTTCTTCTATTTCCCCTCTATCTGAAAAACAAATTACTCTGTACATCTCTCCCTGCTTCCCACCTCTCCCCTTCCTCACTCCCTTCCCCCTGTCTCTGCCGTCCCCCAACTGCTTGTTCTCATAGCCACAGTGAGTATGTGAGCAGGAAATATTACCATACCAAATGAAAGGGGGAGTTTTTTTTTTTCTTCTCTTTTCTTTTCATTCAACATTGCGTTACCTTCTCTCTCTTTCCGTGCCTGCTAATTAGTCGAGGGACTGGTGTTTGGGAGTTAAAAGAAGAGCGCAAACGTTCATTCTCTTCCTCATACAAAAGGTTTTGATGGCGCTCCATCATCTGCACACAGTACTCACAGCAAAAAAAAGAATAAGTAAGAGTGAGTTAAAGTTCCTTTAATTCTATTTGCTTTTATCTTGTGCACATAGTGCACCATACACCTAAAACAACAGAAAAACAGCTATTTATTGAGCTAATTGTTGAGTTGGGCATTTCTGTTAGTACATATAAGGCTTTATTAATAGCATGACTTTTACATCATTTCCTTTCTTTTTCAAAAATTTCATGGCAGAACATTGTTCTTTCTTTGTTTCACTGTAAGTCTGGCTTAATGTAAAAAGGAAAAAAAAAAAAAAATGACTGCAAGAGTGAAACCAGGAGGTGCGTGGATGTGAGTGTGAATGAATGTGTGTGTTTTGGACTGTAGACCTGAACAAAGGATAACATCTTATTTTCACTCTTGAATGTTTGGACAAAACCTGCTGAGTGAGGAGACTACTCTAATGGATATGTGGACATTTAGATGGTCTGTCATAAGCATCTGTGTGTGTGTGCATGCATGTGCATGCACGTGTGTGTATGTGTAAAACTGCTGGGACAACTCATCCTAAATGCCATGACCAATTTCACGCTCTCACAGGAAAGGTCGTGGCACTGGCTTGTGTATGTGTGAGCATATTTGTGTGTGCATATCCACGTTGTGTGTATCTAAAGTTAACCCAGTTAACCCCTGTGCAGGTGAAAATCTGCTGCTGAGGCACACTTGAGCCACAGAGATCCTGGACAACACCATTTAATGTCACTAGCCATCAATATCTATCAGACACACAGATAGAAACAGAAAATCGTGTTCAATGTCTAGTTCAGAGTGCACATACTATATATAAATACAAAACAAAAAATTTCACAATTTGCAGCACAGCAACACCTATTCTATTCACAGTTTGTCTATTATACAACTCATGTTCAAACATATGGGTGTTCATGAGCACGCCTGGCACCAGGACAGTCTAGGTTGCAGGTTGATGATCAATTTCATAATTGTATCAGCAGATCTACAGCCATACTCAGGTGAAGAGAGTAGCTGAGCTCCACATGGTGGTGAATTGGATCAGGTGGCGGTGGAAGATGTTGGACAGGCCTGGCATGGCCAAATGTATAGCACACTGGGAGCATCTGGCAAAATCCTGGATTCAGCAATGCAGAGTCAACCAGTTAGTTGAACTTCGGATTAAGGAGGAAAGGTTTTTGTCCTGGTCATCATCAGGACAATATCCTTTATGCTCTCGAGGATATTCAAGGTTTCATGGGAGTTTACCAACCAATCTACATGTGTATTATGGACTTGGAAAAGGAATTTGACATCATCCCTCAGGCTATCATGTGGGGAGTGCTTCAGGAGAATGGGGTATTGGGCCCATTGTTATCAGGCTATTCAGTTCAAATATGGTGAGAAATTAGTTTGCATTCCTGGCAATAAGTCAGACTCATTTTCATTTTCATTTACAGATGCTATAAGGTTTATGGACAAAATTTCTAGGTGCAGTGAAGAGGTGGAGCATGTGTGGCTTGGTGGCCTTAGGATCTCATTTCTGCTTTTTGCAGATGATGTGGTTTTGTTAGCTTCATCAATCAATGACCTCCACCTTGCACTGGGGCTGGTCTACAGCCATGTGAGAAATGGCTAGAATGAGAATTAGCAGCTCCAAGTCTGAGGCCATGGTTCTCCACCAGGAAAGGGTGGAGTGCCCATTCTGGTTTGGGAATGAGTAGCTGCCACAAGTGGATGTATCTCTGGGCCTTGCTCAGGATTGAGGGTAAGGAGGGAGTGGATACTGACAGATTGGTGCAGTGCCTGTAGGAATGCAGACCCCAGAAAGCCTTGTGAAGATGGCTGGGCAGAAGGAATTTCTGGGCATCTCTGTTTAGATTGCTGCCTCCATGACTCAGACTCAGATACATGACAGAAAATGGATGGATGCATGGATGGAACTACCGTGCGCTGTGATCACCTTTCCCCAGGTCGTAACTCTATTCAAGCATAGGTAAAAACAGTTAAAAACTAATTGCTGGAAAGACACAATTTCTTTAACTCTCCAAATGCATACACACACACATCCACACAGAATCACAAAGTTTTTCACATCCTGAGTTTTTTTTAAAACCAAAATTGAATTTTGACTTAAAGAACCATGAACTGAAACAGACATTGTGCAAGTTAAAACACAGTAATCTGATGTACAATACAGTATATGATATAACTTTCAGGCCTGATGGAATCTATCAGTTTTGTAGACAAACAGACAGACTGACAGAATGAGAGATCAACTCTGACACAGAGTGCACATAAGAAAGAATCAAAAGACAGAGTGAGAAAGTGGGAGAGTGCATGCGTGTCCGTTAGTGCACACGAGTGTTTAAGTGTGTATGTGTGTGTCTGTGTGTGTGTCTGTGAGACAGAGAGAGAGTTTAAGTGTGCCTTCTAAGGCCCCTGTTGATCATCTTGACACATGTCTGAGCATTTCTGTCACTTTAATGTCACTGTGGAAATTCTGCAGATTAGTACAACATCCGTCATGGTGCTAGGCCGATCCAAGTCAACAGAACGCATGCAATATTAAACGCTAATATTCCCCACAGCCTTTTATGCTCCAATATTACAAAGACAGAAGAAAGGCCCTGAATATTCACTCAGAGAGATGACATGGCCAGGTTCAGGGGAAAAAAAAAAAGTGCACACAGGCACACACAGAAATGAGTCTATGAAGACACATGCACATATTATACACTAATGCATTTCAGAGAAGTGTAGCTCCTGTAGAGATTAATTTACATAAAATATATCCATGCTTATTCCACTGCATTTCTCTAACACAAAAGATGTAATGTATGTGTGAGAGAAAAGGAAAGAAACAGCTTGGGAGGATGGATCAACCTGAGACAGTAAGAAAAAAAAGAGGAAATACAGAATGAAAAATGAAAAACAGAGTCAAATAGGAATGAATTAAATACTTAGAAAGTGAGGCAATAAAGAGTGAGAGGGAGTAAAAAAACAGCTGAGTGAAATGAAGCGAAATACAAACAGAGAAAGAAAGAGAACTGATTAGAGATGCATGCTGAGGGAATGTAATTGTTCTAGTCGATTTGAGACATTATTTAAACTGAGACCCGAGAGAGAAAGACAGAGAGTGTGTGAGAGAGAGCGATCGACAAAGAGGAGGATGGAGGTGGGATAGGGACCTAAGAGCGGAAAGACAAATGTGGCGTATAAAAAAAAAAAAAAGGAGAAAAAAAAAAATATTTTTTTTTGTCACAGTCTGGATGATGGCATTTATCTGAAGATGTTTGGTTAGTGTACTTGCGTGTGTGTGTGTGTGAAGCACTTTCTGTGATAACTTTTATTTTAGTGTGAAGTTCATGTAAGACTAAAACTATTAAATGCACGAGTGTGTGTAGGAGGCTGTTTGTTATTTGAGGTTGAGTAAAGTAAAAGAAAAAAATTTAACAGCTGCTAGTTGGCAGCTGTGTGTCTTCATCAATGTACTCTATTGCCTCTGTTTAAAACACACACACACACACACACACACACACACACACACCTACACACACACACACACACACACACACACACACACACACACACACACACACACTAATGCACAGAAACAGGTATATGAATGATACATAAGTAGTGAATAATGCAGGCTGTCCTGTGCTACAGTGAGGTGAAGCTGTCATACTGAACATTTCACTGCAGACTACTTGGGTTTTTGTTGGGGTGATGCCTACTACTACCCTACACATTGTATTAGCTTCAAAGAAAGCAAATATCTGGTCACAAAGTGATGGTTTAGGTGAAATTAACATTCTGTTACAAGTGCCTAACAGTGTAATGGGCAACTGTAACAGAAACACAACAGACTACAAAAAAATAAGATTCTGTACTTTCTTTAAAAACCTGGCAGGTACCCAACTAACTAATTAACTAACTATCATGCTCTAAGGCTTTAAGGCTTTAGGGCCATTTGTTTTAGTGGATCTAATCTAATACAGAGTTTAAGCGTAGCTACCATTGATGCCAAACCCGATCCTCCATGACATATAATAATGAAAATAAACTTCTATAAATGAACTTAAGTACCTAATGAGTGTTAGTAATCACCCCTATTAGCATTGTGGCCCACATAAAAACAAACAGGATTGTATTTCAGGCATGCATACTGATGTCTGGATCTTTTCCATCTGTTCCTATTCCACCTGTTATCCACTTTTGGTCTAATTTTCTTTCAGAAAATCATATCAGTTGCTTTCCGCTGCTTGCTGAATGTTGCTACCTGGCTCTGCCTGGTCTGTGTCCAAAAGCAAGATGGCTTACTCAACAAATTTCCGATAATGATGAAAAAGATCTTCTACTGTACTACAACAAATAAGGAATCATTATTAAACATCATTATAACAAACATATAATCCACATAGAGAAATAAACATGTGTGTGTGTGTGTGTGTGTGTATATATATAAATGTGTGTCTGTGTGTGTGTGTGTCTGTGTGTGTATATCTTTGTGTAATTTATTAAAGAAGTTCTCTTGTCATTAAGAAGGAAAGTACTTAATTAGGACCATGAGGTGGTGTTCCCCAGGGGATTCCTTTGTGATGAGAGTGTGTGTGTGTGTGTGTGTGTGTGTGTGTGTGTGTGTGTGTGTGTGTGTGTGTGTGTGTGTGTGTGTGTGTGTGTGTGTTGTAAATGCTTGTGTGCTTTTGAGCTTAAGCATGATAAGTGGTCTATGCCTAGAAAAATGTAGATATTAATAATTTTGAAACCCATCTTTAAATTTTGTACCTGAATATTTGGGACTTGTCAACATGAAATTCTAATAACTTCATATTACACCCTTTAGGAAACACTATCACTGAGTGGGTAAGGTCTACTACTATGAGAGTTTGTTGTGATTTGTGATGTGAGAGTTTGTGTTTTTTTGCTTACATTGTTCCCTTTTGTGTGGCTCTCTGGCAGACACAGGCACTTGTATGGTGTCACACTGGTATCACAGTGGTCTGCATGGCCGTGACACTCACATCTGCCCAGGTGACAGAAACAGGAAGAGAAACATTGAAAATAAACACAAGGCGGTGACTTGAAACTGTGTTGTAAAACTTTGATGATGAAAACATTCAATTCCTTTATTAAATGTGAAAATAAAAGGCAAAGCAAAACAAACATGGGAAAAGCTCTCCCTTTCCTGAATGCTTCTGTCAAGACCTCCTTACTACCACTGGACAGTTTCCATTCAACATTTATAAATGCCATCCTGAGAATCATTAAAGCAACATAGCAGGTAGCGTGCGCACACACACACACACACACACACACACACACACACACACACACACACACACACACACACACACACACACACACACACACACACACACACACACACACACAGTCATTTAATTATTCATTCAGATATTCAGTTGCTTTATTTCATTCTTCTCTCTGAGTATCCTTTCACCTCTTCTTCTCTTAATGCCACATTCTGTTACAAGGTGGCTTTATTAATCAAATAAGAAACATAAGCACTAAAGATTTTCTCTTCTTCTGATCAAGACTTTTTGTACAGTATTTTTGATTTGTGGTAGAATACCCTTCTTAGCTTCATTACCTTTGAGATCTGGCCAATAATTTCATTTACGAAAATAAACTGAAATAAAAAAAACTGAAAGAATTACAAGGAGATTGTTAATGTGGTAAAATTTCATAAACTAAAAAAAGTACTTGCCATTCTACAAAGAAATAAAGCAATTTGCAAATTTAACAACATTGTCACATAGAGACAATAACGGTCAGAGAAGCTCAACTGTATTTGACAGATGAACTCCAGACAAAGACAGTCCCATTGGCAACAAAAATCAGAATAAGTTCATAAGTCAAAGCACACATGCTAAAATTATAACTCTACTTTTTTCTCAACATACTTATTTACATGCTCTATAAAGTCTGAAGACAGAAGAGAGATGGAAGAAGAATGAAAGATGTGAGAGACAGGAAGAGATAAAGAATGCACAGATGAGATTTCAGCTAAATCTCTGTTTCTCCTACTTCACTGTAACAAGCTACTAATTAAAACAGCTTAGAGGGAGGGGGAGGGGGAGGGGGAGAAAGAGTTAGAGATGATTGCCTCCTGCATAATCCTATAATTACCACAGTCATGAAAAACAGTCACTCTGTCAGTCTAATGAAGAGATGTGTTCACAATTACTCTCAGAAAGCTCTGCTGAGACTCAACGGTCTGTTTTTGTCATAATATAAGCTCGCACTCATTTTTACAAAGAAACACTGAGAAGACAGTCAAATAGTTCTTTCAACCAATTATGCCACTTAAGTACATAAAACTTTGGAAGTAAAAGGATCATAATTAGAAGTGTGCCACTTATGGTGGTTCTCTACATTAATTTGTGAATTTGCAAAATCACGCTGGGAATTCTAAACTCCGTGTGATTCCAGATTATCAGAAATATCACAGAAATGTCACATTTAGAAATGATTTGCAGATCTGGATCGTCACTCAAAGTCCATCAACAACTTTCATAAGAAGGCACAGTAGGTATCTGCATAAGCATTTACAAATTTTCACCTGCCACTGATGGTGATTTCACTGATGCCAATGAATCTGTGTCGCTGGTTCACCCCGACTGCTCTGGTGTAGTATTGTCCACTCATATGTATTCTGACCTGGGCAGATTGTACCATCTCCTGCAGGACAGGTGTGTTGTAGAAGTCATTGTAACCTGGCCTCAGGGGTGGGTGAGTGGTCAGCAGGCTGAATGTGATGTTACCTCCTGAGAAGGGCATGTCACTGATACACAGGAAACACAAATATTACACAAAATTAGAAAAAAAACACAAGAAAATCTATTTTATAATAAAAACACCATCAAATATTCAAAATGTATATTTGCGAGTAGCTGAAAAGCACTATTTATATAAAGAAACCAACAATATTTTGGATCACTGTGGATTAGCAGTGATACTTCAACTGTTACCAATTAAAATAATGAATCACCTAGACAGCTGCATATTGCAGATATGCAAGTATCTAGGTATGATAGAAATCTAGGTCTTTATGAAGTAAATGACACAATGATGATGCAGACCATTAACACCTAACCAAAATGTTAAGCTTACATCAAAATTTCTACCAAAGTGATTTTGCTCCACCTTTCATTTGTCTTCTGTTTTTGGGTATAATAATTATAACTGTTGCCTAAGGTAACTGTTCACCTGTTCATACAGACAAGATTTAAGGATAACCTAAAGTGACTGAGACATGTCTAAATTTATCCAGCCAAACACTCCAATGGGCTCAGATGTCTTGCAGGATTACACATGATAAAAACATCATTAGATAACATGATTTTTTTAATATATATATATATATATATATATATATATATATATAAAAAATTGTGAACCACTGGGTTAAAAATATATTACCAAAATAAAGGCCCATTGATCTCACGCCAAACTAAGTAATACGTATAACTCAGCCTGAAAAGGTTGTATGTGATATAATTTGCCAAGTAATAAAACAAGCAATAACCACTACGCTGTGATCTATTCACACTTGTTCTATCTAATGCCAACTAAGCCCTTGATAGAAGTAGCTATGCCAAGATTTAGTGAGGCTGTGTGTGTACGTTAGACTACGTTCCAACTGTAGCTGTACATCTACTGCCAATTGAGAGCATGTGAGATATGTGTACAAAAAGACTTTGATTTTTGGACTTTTATTCCACCTCCTGGTGTCCTGCATTTGGTCGCTCTCCACTGTCTCTTTACAGATGTTCAGTCAAAATTTTAAACATTACTTCAACCTGTTTTAATAATTATGGCAGTTCAGAAAGTTTTCAAAGGATTTTATTGGGGGGGGGGGTTATTAAAACAGCTTCTGTAAATCAGCAGATATTGAGCTTTCCTGTAAACAGCTCTCCATATGGTGGACAATAGTGACTTTTGATCCTGTGTTCCAACCTACCTGGGCAACTGCAGACAGTTGACCGAGTCTGGTCTTAGTAAAGGCCCGTTGTTCTCCATTTCAAACACACTGCAGTTTCTGGCCATATACTGCCAGTCCAACCATGGCTGCTCTGTGGTGGTGTTAATCTCGGTCTCTGTGAGGCCAGCCTTTCTTCTCTGGATCACAATTGACTCAGGCATGAGGCCACTATACTGAACTATAACATAAAATACCTGGAGGACAGAGGGAACAGTTTACATGAATAGAATAAGACTTGGTATACCAATAGACTGTAATACAATTTGAAGCATTTAGCAAAACTTATGGTGAAACTGTGTGCCACAAACATTAATAAATCACATTTGTGTGAATTGTTTAGCCCTAAATATTGCACACTAAAAGGGAAACTCCAATAAATACATCTGACCAAGTGGGCAGCAAACTTCATGAAAAAAATCAACATGACTCTAGAGTGCCACTAGACCAGTAAAGTCACACACTCTACTCCCTCTACTGTTTTTTCTCCTCCCACTGGGTCATACACTAAGATATCAAAGCTACCTCAGTACATCACTGGAAAATACCAGTGTGCTGGCACAACACGGTATTCCACAATCTGTGTTCATATAAGAATGGAGTCCATATCTTTGTTCAAATTAAAACAATGTAATTTTATTCAAAGTCATTATTGATTCAATATGGACAACTTAAATAATAATTAAGTATTTTAGTGGAAAATAGATAGCTATCACACCTATTTAGACAGACACACAGGAATAGTCTCTTATCACATATGAACCATGTGTGTGCCTGTGTGTACAGTAGGTGTGTGTCTCTTAAGTGTTATCTAGAACTACAGAGTGGGTTGGGACACTGGGTTACACAGCAGGGAGTGGACTAAGCCACCACTATGGTACAATCCTCACACCCACCCCACTTACTAACATAAATACTTGAAACCTCAGAGAGTGGCTTTTATCTGGGGACTTGAGTTGGGCGACCACATCAGGACAGCTCCCAAAATCCTGCCCACACTCACATACACAGTTCAGAGAGAAGAGGAATTAGTCTTTTGACAACCCCAGCGTAGACAGCGCCAAAATCTAGCAGTCTCCCTTTCCTTTTCCCTCTCTGCTGCTCTGTGTGTGTGTGTGTGTGTGCGTGTGTGTGTGTGTGTGTGTGTGTGTGTGTGTCTGTCTGTCTGTCTCACTGAAGAGCTTAGAAAGAACTGTCCACTGCGCACACAGGTGCAAGCGCAGATACATACTGTAGTGTTGGAATTGCAGCTTTTCAAATTTATACTGCTCAATAATGGAATTTAGTTGACTGTCCACACAAAATTATTTCTAACAAGGTGATCACATTACTTACACAATTGTTCATTCGTAGCCAGCACTAAATCTGAGAGTAAAAAAACCTTTACAGCAGCCCACATCCTCCTAGCCAATACTGTGCCTGATGATAACTACTGCCTGATGAATTAGTAGTGGATGATGTTCTGGGCCTTCCACTGTAGCCGATGGATAACTGGATAGCTGATATCTGTGCCAAGCCACTCATTAAAGTTTGACGATCAATATAGATAAATTAAAAATTCATAAATAAATAAAAATAAGTTAAACCTGGTTGGTCTTGGACTACAAAAGAAAAACATTTTGCTAACAAATTTCTTAGCCCTTGCCTTCTGTATATTCATAGGCAGATTTATGTGTTGCTGCTAAAATACAGTAATACAAAGGAAAAATAATCAAAACTCTCATGTTTGTCAACCATACAAATAAAATTCAATATTTCAGTTGTTTGCTTCATCACATAGTGGGTTCACATTGGTGAAATGAGGCCCATTACCTGGTATTGCCCATTAGCCAAATCCACTGTAATAGTGACTCCGTCATCCAGTTCCTGTGTAGTCATGATCTTAGATACCCACGTGGTGCCCATGTCCTGATCATTGATATAACTTAGTGGATGTGCGTTAAGATTCAGTCTTAAGACTCTGTCATTGGTGGTGTCTTCAACAGCATTGGGAATACAGTATCTGTTAACAATAACATTATTTAGCTATACAATAGCATAATATAAAACTTGATTAGTGCTTTTTAAGAGAGGAAAATAAAGGAAACAACTACTTCCATAATCACAATTCCAGACCTGTCAAAAAGCAAATCAGTTTCTTTTTACAAATTAAAGTAATTCCAACTACAATATTCAGTATTAAAAAATTTACAGGGTACATAAAAGTTGTAATACTGTACCTCTCAATTAAAGGGTGCACCCTTGGGTGAGTGGGAGGACATCGACATTCAGACTGGACATGGAGTTCAGGGAGGACTCCTGAGTACAGCTCAACTATTTCCCTGTTATAGCAAAAGGATACGAAAAAAAATTTAAACCAATATAGAAGTTAATCACTGGTTAACAGAATGCCATTCTTTATGAAACTGTATTTAATTACACTACATAATTACATTATATATAAAATTAGAGTATAAAAGAAGAACTGAAGGGTTGGGTGATGGACTCTTCATACAATATAGGTCTTAAAAGAGAAGAAAAATTGACCAAAGCATCTGTTGATGGTCTTTTGACTGAACATTATGTGCAAACTGTTAAATTAAATGCATAATTTTCTTCAACTTCACCCTTTTGTTCAGTCTAACCCTAATCTTGTCAGCTCCTTTAGTACATCACTGGTAAGCAAAAGACTAATTGCTTTGTATTGAATTCTCAGAAAAAACCTCTGGAAGCAGTATGGCTCTTAAAATGCAATGGTAAGCTTCGTCCTTTCACTTTAACACTTCATTCTGTAATCTGGACAGTTTGTGTCTATTTCTCCTGATTTCACTCTATTTTTTCATTTATTCAATCTCTATACAGACAGACTTCGACTCCTTTTCCTGTGTAACTCATGGCTCCATTCCTTTTCTCTTCTAACCTTCTCTTAAACACTAATTATCACTGGTCCTTTTATGATTACTTCCTTCTTCTCTCCTACTAGCTGGTCATTACCTGTCTCTCTGCTTCTTTCTGTCCCCACTCACCTGTTAGTCAAAGCGGCAGGATAAAATCTAAAGTCCTGCATTCGCCCAATGAACTGATTAGACCCTGGAGAGATGAAAGGGGAGTAGGAAAGGACATAAAGAAGGTGTTAATGGCTTTGCACTGAAGGCACTGAGTGAGAGGATTTCACAGTATTTAGTAGATTATCTTATCAGGTTCTTGATACCAGCCAAGTGAGGCTGCCCACAGCTGCTTATAATGGCCAAGTTCACAGTACAAGCTAACCTGCATCTGCCACAGTCTGTACGTGTCTCCACTAGAGAGCAGCAAGGCTTCTCGAGGCAAAGCATGACTTTAATGGGTTAATGATGTTGACTCCATTCTTTGTATGGATACAAACCTGCGGTGGACATGTTAAAGATGTAATTTGTAAAAAGGCTTACTAAGAAAAAACATTTGTCTGCTGCTGTTTCTGTTAAATAGCCTTGAAGAGCTTGAAGCCAGGCTTTTATCATGTTTGCTACGATGTACAAGTTTTATATTAAAACTGACTTAAAAGGTACTTAAATCAGTGAAATAACAAACTAAGTGGCAATTATGTATAAAACTATCAATTTTATAATAAAATATATGATACACACTCTTGGCTTGTGGTAGGTACCAGTAGTTATGGTCGTGGCTTGGTGGCGAGTACAAAAAAAAAAACAAAGCAAAACATACCCTAGCCAGCTGGCTCTCCTTTCCATTCTGCTCTCCAGTGGTCGCTTATAGCCAAAATCATAGATTGCATTAAAAGAAAAATACGCTCACTTTGTATTGCTACTTCTTCTTCATCACAGAGGCCAGACTGACTGCTACAGTGACTCCCTATAACCTCTGGAGACACAAAGCTGGATTACGAGATGGGAAGCGCCAAGGTGAGCCAGTTAAGTTGACTGCGCATACAATACTGCAGCATAAAAGAAATCTATAATGTGAAATTTGCAAATAACAAATGAACTAAATTAAGTTAATACATTTGATTAGTACGTTTAAACAATAAATCTCCATAAATAGACAACAACAAACAGTCTTTTTAAGTCATCCCCTAGTTTGGGGGATTGGGACCTTAGAATTAGTGTGATTCTAGACGCGTAAGCGTTCAGTGTACTATCAGATAAAACAAGTGAGGCTTCCCATATTATGGGAGGTAGTTCCCATGCTGGGGATGTTTGTGTAATGACAGTGCAACTGAAGGTACTATTCGTCCCAGCTCTATTTAAAGCTGAAGCAGTCACAGACCACGTCCAGATCAGGTAGATTAAATGTGCAATGCTAACAAAGCTACACAAACTGGGTGACAAACACTGGTTTGCCACCGGAAAGCTTTGCTTTTGAAGTAGCAACAGGAGGAAAAGTAAACTTAATGGTTCAAGTAAACAGAAAGCAATCAGTAAGCAGTAAACTATGGTTCATACTGGAAAGTACAAACAAGAACACAGTGGTCTGAAGTTTAGTTTCACACACAGATTCAGTAGAAGCAACAAAAGAGTTTTCTTTTTGTTTTCTTTACTGTCTACAGCAAAGACAGACATGATTTTAGCTGCCAGTGACACAGATTAGAGAAGAAGACCATCACCGGCTGGCTGCAGATGGCACTATCACTGAGCAGAACTACACCACTTATCTCCTGTGTGTGATTCAAGACCACAGAAAAACCCTACAGTTCACAGAGGGAATCTCAATTGAAAGATTGGAACTCTCAGTTGAGAGATTTGCAAATTTAAGGCTCACATATTGTTATAATATTTAACATAGTCTAGCAGAACTATCAACCCCCCCAAAAAAGAGAAGAAAAAGCTAAACTAATTTTAACTCGTGCAAAGAGTTAAAAAGAAATTTTGGACAAAGCCTGTCAAGTTTCAAAGTCTTTTTTAAAAAGCATACATATACTGGAGTACATCAAAAACACATGGAAATACTGGATTGCACACCAAAGACCAAATCAAACACATCAACACAGAAAAGCTCCAAGACAGCATCTTCTCCACACATAAACATACATATGTGACAATGTTGGACAGAACATAAGAAGATGAAACGTGTCCAAAAAAATAGGCCGGAGTCTTTTAGTGTCCAACCAACTTTTGTCTGGTTTGACAATAACTCTTAGAAGATGGATAACGTCTCTAAGCATCGACAGAACCCCTGCCATGTCTAGCTTTGCCTGCAAAAGTGTGTGTGGTTAAATGTTTGTGTGCATGTATTTATACTTGCAGCTGAGAGAAGCTTTGGTGTGTTTGGCCCAACCACAGTATTGTGTGTTTGAGTGTGTGTGTGTGCTTTGGGAGGGTGCATGTAAAAGAGAGGGAAAGTGAGGGAGTGTTATGGGATGTAAGTGTGTTAGATCAGTGTGTGGTTGTGCAGCCTTAGGCTTTGGCTCAGGATTTCTTTAGCGTGTGGAAATGGGATTATGCCTTCCTCTGAAAAGCACTCTCCCTATTGTTACTGGGATGATGCAAGGTATAAGCCTTAATTCTCTTTTCTCTGTGTAGGTCTCTCTCTTCTTTCTGTGTGTTTTAGTTCCTGACAGCCATTTCTCTTCTTATTCTTTGTTTTTATGGTGATACAGCTGATGGCAGTTTAATGAACTGCCATAACACGTATGTTTCCCCCACCCTCTTTTTCTGTCTTTTAATAGAGGAACCTTCAGCATCAATTATCCTAGTTACTTTTTTTCTTAGTTTATCATTTCTTACTGGTTAAATTAAAGTGACGGCCATGGCTGCTGTGATAACAGCCAGTGTTAAATACTACAGGTCCCAGGACGCTGAAGATGGCTAACATTCCTTAACTACCTGCAGCAGTTTGTCATTTCTGTTCCAATACACATACAGAAAAAAAGCAGCAGTGCAGCCAAGCAAGCTTCTATTGTTTTAATCTGTTTGAGTTAGATAGGTCACCAGAACCAATATCTTTTAATTCCAACATTCAAAAAATGTAATAGTACTCAATTTTTTTTTTTTTTTTTTTTTTTTTAACTGTACCCAGGTAGGGTCAGATGTACAGAAAAACTACAAGTGGAAGATGGCATCTAGTGCGACATCTGTGATAACTCCACCCTAAATTTTTGATATGAAATGTAGTAAGAATCAGTGGTGGAATCCACTAGCAGAAATAAAAATAAGGTAATTAGCAAAATGGAAATACACTGAATGAAAAATGCTGACCCTGAACAGTCAAGAAAACCTTGGTTTGGTTTCATGAAAATCTTAGGGATTACAAGGACTTATGATAAAGATTTTCAATACCATATTGAAACCTGTTATTCACACCGCTGCACCAAATTAGCTCCCTAAAGTTATTCATGATCTGTTATTAACAGCTGATTCAGGAACATTCTTTTCGTACAAGGAATCATGCTATCCTTAACAACTTTTGAGATGGTAGTTGGCATTTAAAGTTCTTACAGTTTTCAGTTAGTACTTTCCCATCCAAAAACAGACATAAGCTGTTAATCAATACATCTGATCAGCATTTGCATAATCAATCCACTGATCAGAATTCCAGACACAGCCCCTGGGTTCAACAACCATTCTCCCTCTCTCTCTACCATGTGCACAACCTCGCTCACTCTCACTCCCCCCCAAGCCAATCACTTGCATTGATCACCCCCTCTGATGTGATCTTCAGCTGATCAGCTGCTACCTGCTGTGAACTAGGGATCAATGACTGATAAACTAGAAGAAAAACACTCGTTTATCACCCTGGAGATGAACGGATATCATTTTTCTCTCAATTTCTCTGCTATTGACTGTGAGACAGCTCGGAGGCGCTACGAATCAATCACAGATGTGTAGTTGAAGCAGGATAAAGGCTGGGAGGAAAATAAAGGTGAAGTAGTCATTGACACCATATTAAGATATACTGACATGATAAACTAAGATGTAATTTTTCTCCTCTTGGAGTGGAAAAAAAAATGATGGTGGTACCAGCTAAGGATAATAAGGAAAAACATTTTTACAGTTTAGACATCAAAGACATTTAAAACACCACAGAAGAAGTGAAGCGTCTGGAAAATCTGAATGTAATGTAAGGTATTTATCAAAAGCATTTTATCTTTTGATGAAATGCTTTTGATAAAGTACCTTAAATCCTTTCCGTGAAGCGCCACCTTATCATTGGGGAGGAGTTTGTGTGTCCCAGTGATACAAAGGACTATGTTGTCAGGGGGCTTTTGCCCGCTGGTAGGGTCTCCCAAGGCAAAATGGTCCTGGGTGAGGGACCACATAAAGAGCAATTCCAATGATCCTTATGAGTGGAAAAATCAACAAAACTGTTTTGTAGACCTGGAGTAGGCATTCGACCACGTCCCTTGGGGTATCCTCTGGTGGGTGCTGTGGAAGGATGGGGTATCTGGCCCATTGTTATGGGACGTTTGATCTCTGTAAATCTGCAGCGAGAGCTTGGTCTGCATTGCCGGGAAAAAAGTTGGACTCATTTCCAGTGGGTGTTGGACTCCGCCAGAGCAGGAGTGGGTGGAGTGCCCACTCCGGGTCAGGAATGAGTTGCTGCCCCAAGTGGAGGAGCTTAAGCATCTCGGGTCTTGTTCACAAGTGAAGGGAGAGAGAAGTGGGAGACTGACATATGGATTGGGGACATGGCTGCAGTGATGCAGACACTGCACCGGTCTGTCGTGGTGAAGAGAGAGCTGAGTGCAAAAGTGAAGCTGTCGATTTACCGGTTGATCTACGTTCCTACCCTCACCTGTGGTCATGAGCTTTGGATAGTGACTGAAAGAATGAGACTGCAGATACAACCGGCAGAAATGAGCTTTCTCATAGAGGTGGCGGCCTCTTAGAAATTGTGTGAAGAGTGCAATCATTCGAGAGGGGCTCAGAGAGGAGCCGCAACCCTTCCACATCGAAAGGAGCCTACTGAGGTGGTTCAGGCATCTCACTAGGATGCCTCCTGGGCCCCTTTTTGGTTAGGTGTTCTGGGTATGTCTGACTGGGATGCGGCTCTGGGGTAGACCCAGGACACACTGGAGAGATTATATCTCTCAGCTGGCCTGAGAATGCCTCAGTGTTCCCCCGGATAAGCTGGAGGAGGTGGCTCGAGAGAGGGAGGTCTGGATTTCTCTGCTTAGCCTGCTGCCCCTGAGACCCGGCCCCATTAAGCGGAAAATGTATAGCTGGATGGATGGGTGGATTTAATAAAAATGTCTTTTAAAAAAACAGTCATACTCACCATTAGAGCTGAATCCCACCCACATGGTATCATCCTCGCTGACATCGGACAGCCTGGTGGTCAACAGCTGTGAGTCAAATGGTGTGCCATCGTCTTCAAGGCCATCCAGGAAAAGACTTGCACGTCTGTCATGGATCTGGAATTTCCATCAGAGGGAGATGTATATGTCCTTGATGAGCTTAATAAAATCAGTATTTACCTTTTGTGTTTACAGCTCTATACAGTGACCTGTGTATATTTACTAGGGTAGGAAATCAAAAGAGTCACTAAAAATGTGACTAGTACACTACACTGACCAGGATTAACTGTGATATATATAATAAATCACTGTTACTTTCCAGAGTAGTCTGAGCATTTGATCATGAAAAGAAAAGAACGTTTACAATTTTTTAAAATAATATCTATGTGTACTGTACAAGTTTTACAAGATAGCACAAAAGTGATCACATAATAAGTAAAAGTTTTATTGTAGACCATTAAGAGAATGGCCTGAGGGGCATATGCAGCTGTAGAGGCCTAGCAGCAGGTTACTACTGTAACACACAGCATCTTGGAGAAAGTGGCAGCTGCTCTGTGTTCGCCTATGTGCATCTTTTTGCAAAAGTGTGTGCAAACACCATCGGTGCATATCTATGTGCGCGTGTGTGACTATGTGTGTGTGAATTATACATACGGCTAATCTTCCAGCTCATTTCCCCAGTAGCAGAAAGTGCCTCGGGCTAAACTGCCTCAGCTGCAAATTAGCTTTCTGTTTGACCAAAAATCTCCTCTCCTCTCCTTTCCCCTCTCCTTTCCTGATCTGCTGCATGAATATTAAAAACTGCACAGCAGACAGCACCGTCAAAGCAGGACCAGTTCCCTTTCACATCAAACCCAGGCCAAAAGAAAGATACTTCCATAAGAGGGAACACCCCCCACCCCCCTTTTACCGCTCACCAAAAAAAAAAAAACTTTAAATGTGTCCCGTCCCACTCTCTCCTTTTACTACAATCTCTAAATCCAGTGTTTGGGAACCACACTGTGGGACCACTGATAAACGTGACTGTCTCTGTCATACTAGAGCCCTCCTCTCCTGTTTCATCTTTCTCGTCTCTTCCACTCTTGTCCTCCTTGCTTTGTCCTTTCTCCTCTTTATGAGGTCATTTGGTTCCTTCACCTTTTTTCATTTTTTGAGTTTCCTCACCTCATTTTCATTTTTCACCATTTTCTACCCTTTTTCCAAAACAATTTTTACTTTTTCTTCCCTCTCACTTGACGACTTCCTCCTCTCATCTCCCTTCTTGTCTCTTTCCCTCATGTTTATCTTTCCCTGTCGTTCTCACTTGTTGTAAGCTCTTTAGGGAAGTTGAAAAGGTGTGAGGAGAGAAATAAGTCCAAGTCAAAAAACGCCTTTAGGGGATGAAGGCAGGCCCAGACAAGTGTCTGCTCTCAGAGGATAGTTAAGACACCCAGACAGACACTTTCATGATAGCTGATTGAAGACTGGCAAACGCATGAGAGCACAAGAGAGAGCGTGCAGGAGAGTATGGGAGCAAAAAAAGAAAAAGAAAAGAGGAAAAAAAAAAGAGAGACAGGAGGAAGAGAAAGAAAAGTCAGAGCGTGGCTGTAAGAGAGGGAGCTAGAAGAAGGGCCCGCTTTAGGAATCTCTAAGCCAGAGCTGTGTGGCTCTTGGGATGATGTGAGGCAGTTGTCAGGGCTGATGTAAATGAATCCTGAAGCGCTTCATCCTCCTTAGCCGCCATGCGCCCTTTTGAAACACAGCCAACTCCCCTTTGTTAGCTTTCACAAACACTTTTTCTCCATTTTTCCTTTTCCCGGCCCATCTGTATTTTTACCTCGTCCTTTCCTCCACCTCTCTTTGTTTCTTTTAGCCAGTGTAACTTCAGGGTTCTTTCAGAATAGGGAGTAAATGGGAAAAGGCGTTATAGAATTCTTGTGTTGATAACTTGTCTCAATCTGACTGTGTCCAGAAGAAAGGTGTATTTTTAAACTCTACCTGTCCTCTTTCTATTACACAGAGGACATGTCACTTTGTAAGGGCTTCTTAATAAACACCATAAGATACTGTCACTACTTGTATATTCATATTACAACACACACACACACACACACACACACACACACACACACACACACACACACACACACACACACACACACACACACACACACACACACACACACACACACGTAGTGTTTACAAGAACAACAATTGTCCGATCTGGCACTATAATTTAACTGAATGCTCCAGTGTTATATAAGAATTTATTTAAACACAGCCAATAACCTAATTACCAATTTTAACAATGAATTAATCACAAAATGGGTTCATTAAAAAGATTACTATGGCATTTTTTTTGTTTTCCCTGGAAACTCAAACTGTCACAGTAAGATTAAAGCTGAAACTGGAAGGAGATATGAGTTCAGTAGTAAGTTTCAATCCTGGGCTAAACTGAATATTGAAACTTAACCCTGCGCTATTTGTGGTTCATACCACTACTCAAGGCTGCAAAAGTCCTGAAAACGCCACAGTTCATGTTAAAACTAAAAGCCGAAAGCTACACTAAAATAAAACAGAAACAAAACCTTTTCTTTTTGTTTCCTTACTTTATACTTTATTGTATTATATCCATTTTAGCTACATTGGTAAAACAGGTGGTTTTAAAGGTTTTCAAGTACAATATCACCACTAGACCATATATCAAAGAGTGCTATCGATATTTAACCTGACCATCATAACTTACATTTTATTAAATAGTTAACTCTGATACTTATTTTTTGCTCTCTTTGGGAGTTTTAAGCACCATTTCATGGTGCAAAACGCACCCCACTGGCAGCAGTACCACCTAAGCATCTCTAAAAGCTCAGAAACACCCTGAATGGAAAGCTTTTAGTGATCTGTATGCTGACATTTTGACTAAAGCTCTTCTCGATTTTCACACTCCTGCCAAGCCATGGGTCAGTACACAGTGTGGACAGCAGTGTTTCTCCTAAGCTTACTTTCTAGCTGTAGGCCACAAAAGTAAGAGGTGGTAAAGAAAATGCTAATAAAAAAAAACATCCCAAGACTGCTGTTCCAGTCATACAAAAAATATTACACATTGTAAAGCTCAGCAAAAAAGTTTTTTTTTTTTTTTAAAAAGTCAGTTTTGAAATATCAAATACATCACATCTACTAACTCTGCATTATATTCCAGTGATAAATACTGTCACATGACCTGTTTAATTGGCTTTTTCTTTTCTTTCTTCGTGATTGTAGAATTGAGAGCCTGTAAATAAGCAGTAGATAGTCAAGTAAGAGTTCACTGTAAGTATAGCTGAGCACAGAAAAGACAAAATGCAGTTCACTGTTATTTTTTTTTCATCACATCTCAAACTGTGTGCACCCCTGGCGGGGGTGGGGAACATGCAAGAAAAAATTAAATATTTAAGCAGTGGTTTGAAACTATTAGCAATGTACAGAAACATATTACTTTGAAATATATGTATTGGACAAACTCTGTGTTCAACACTGTATTTTGTCATGTTTGGTTGTCACACCACAAAATGTTCCAATATTAAAATTCCGTATAACCTCCATATATACTCAAAATGGTATTACAAATAGACAGCTGTCACACTAAAGTTGCAGACTAAACGTTCAACTCATCATGCTACAGAATAGATGCTGATTTAATAACCCTAAAAGTGAGCGCTTGAGGTCAAAATGAATAAGTAGGGCATGACATATAAATAGGATGATTTATACACGAAACCATTTAAAGAGAAATATCTATTTTACTGCTGTCGGATTATTCTATTAACAGCTAAAGCAATGCTAAGCTCTATGCAGAGCTTAGTGTGGTAGAGTACATATGGGTTTGAATGCAAGTTTTTTTACAGACACTAGTTTATATACGCTCCACTGTCCCCGTTTGACCTTTCTCACACAGAATCTCATCTCACCCGTCTCCCCTCAGCTCTTTTCCGCTCCTCATTCTTTATACCTTCCATCTTTACTTTTTACCCGGATTTCCTCACCTTTCTCACTTGAACGATACTCTCCTGGCTTTTCTTTTCGTTTCTTGGACAATCCCCTCTCTTGTTGCATTTCTTATGCTTCCCTGTCCCTTCCTCTTCTACCTCACCCTCTTCTTTCAACCTCCTCTAATCCCTGACTCCCTGCCACAGCCCCCACACATCCTACTTCACCAAACTCTCTTCCCCCTGCATCTCTCCTCTGGGCTATGTTGCCCTGTGACTGACTGACATGCCACTCACTGATAACACACCTCATTCCACAGACAGTGAAGCTGTCAACGGAGGGATAAAGACAGAGGCATAAAGAAGAGAGCGAGCGAAAGAAATAAAAAAAAACAGAGTGAGAGAAAGAGAAATAAAGAGAGATATTATGGCTTGGAGTGAAGATTTTGGTGAATGAGAGAACAAACGTGTGGATGACTGAGGAAAAGTAGCATACATGAGAGAGGAAATATTTTGTAAAGTATATGCAGCAAGAGCGAGATGATGTGGCAAAATTACTCTTAATATTAGGAAGCAGAAACTGAAATAACAAAAAATAAAATCTACTGGTATGACTATGGGAAAGCAGCATATGTAATAACGCTGCAAAAGCAGGAGTCCTAGTGACCAAGTGATGAAGATACTTTGCATAGCAGATAACGGTCTGTCTGTGATTCCAGTCAAGCCCTCGTCTTCTTTCTCTATGCTATCAACAGTTACATGAAAAAGAAAAAAATTATATATCAGTCTTATTTATTTATAAATCAGTCTTATTTAAAGCAACCTAAGTTTTAATAAATTTGAAATGATGGGATGTGGGACGGCCTTTAGGCACTATAAAGTTAAAAAGAATCAATTTCAGTGCAAATTTATACTCGGCTGTTGTCAAAATTCTACAATTGAGTATAATGTAAAAAGAAATAAAGTAAAAAAATTAAAAAGCAAAAATGGGCAAGGAGAGGATGAGAGCTGGATCAGGTCAACAAAGATATGATAGAAGAAGAAGAAATGGGGGAAAAGACAATGGTGACTTTGCAGTTCAAATTCAAAGTAATGTTTTCACATTGCCACAAAAACACATTGATTCTGTATATTATATGGAGATAGCAGCCAGTGTATCTCTCTGCAGAAGCAAGAATTCCTAAGAGTTCACCTAATCAAAATTCGATTACCTGTTTTTATTCGACCCAAAGGGACTAAAGCCTTGTCATACTGTTATGCTCTTAGATGCTCTCAGTTGTCTTTCTTAACTTAATATTTTGGAAACAGATTGATGGATATTCCAAAATATCCCCATTCTCGCCCTCCTCAAGCAAAACAAGCTAAGTGAAATCAGAAAGTGGATTTTGACTTTATGTGTCATCAGCATGTCACTTTTGCATCTTGAGGCACATTTTCACCTTTCCTCTTTCCCTTTCTCTCAGTCTCTCTCTTCTGTTATCACCCTCCCCCTCCTTGTTATTCACCCTCTCCCACCCTCTTTAGTCCTGTGTCCCCCCTCTATACTTGCCCTTACCCAGTACGAACTGTTAGTAGCTCTGATGTACGGCCAATATTCTTACTATCATATTAGCACAGCTGAAGTGTATAAAGGAAGAGATAGGAAAAGGAGAGAAGGAAAAGGAAAAGGGAGAGAGAGAAAGGATGGGGAGGAGACACATTTGTTCTACTCATCTCAGCGCTAAAAGATACAATTACCTCTCACAGCATATTATCCATGTTTTATACCATCCCAGGGCCCCATGCCTTTGCCTTGCTGCGCTCACCCCATGTAAGGCCCATATTTTAACACTAGCTATGACAGTTTATTTAAGAAAAGAAAATTGTCCCCAGGGAGATGGAGAGTGAGAGAGGGACAGTGTGTGTGAGTAAAATGAGAGGGAAAGAGGGAAGGGCAAAGAAGGTGGAGAGGGAAGACAATGAAAGGGGGAGAGAATGAGAGATAGATGAGGTAGCGAGAGAGAATGAGAAAGGGAGGAAGAGAACATTATCTTTGGGTTAAAAAAAAAAAAAAAACACCAGAGAAAAAAGACAAAGAGGAAAAGAGAGCGAGAGAGGGTGACACACCAACCTTTTAATGAAGACCATAAGTCTCAGACACTTTCTTTCAGAACAAAAACCAAAGTGGGTCCCTTTAAAAATGACACATTAATGAGAACATACTGGGAATGGGGAGAATGCAGAAATTAGACAACTTAAAGACATTTTTTTCTCAATATAGTCTTTTTCTTGTCTCATCAAAAATAAAATAGATAAATACACTTGTGCCCGTTTATGCTAAGCTCAGTTATGTCTACAAGAAACAGACTAAACAAAGAAGGGATACTTGTTTTCTCGAGGTATGCATGGGTGTACCTGAGAATCCTGCTCAGGTTTGGCTTGGGCCATGTTGTGCTTGAAGCTTCTGGCTCTGGGTCAATAAAAATGCCATGAATTTATCTACAACTTTTTTATTATCTACAAGAGATTTTCTCTTACTAGGGCTATACCAACATCAACTACTTCCTCTCCCGGCCAATTTTGACACCCAAACACCTGGAAGGACAGAGCAAGAGCACAGATACAGAACCACACTAAAATGTAAGAGTTTCTTCCTTTGCTTCTAACTCTCCATCCAAGTTTTATGATACTGTGGTTTTGCCGTTTACGACCCGGCTCAAAGCTGCAACATAAGGTGGAGACTGATGCCAGAGTTTGAAGAAAAATGGGTATTGTTTTAAATTCCTTGACAAGCACTGCTAAAACAGTTGCAACCCAGAGAGCAGAAGTGCAAAAAGTAATAGCAGCGCAAAGCTGACCTCATACATGCCTTTATCCACACCCCATCAGGTGTAGTCAATCAGCAGTTAACCAAGATAGTGCCTGAAACTCTCTCACTGCCATTACAGCACAAATAGCACAGAAAATAATTTTTTGTAAGGTTTATGCAACTGTTGACAGTTATTTTTGAAATGGTATTTACAAGAATCTGAAATGACTGCACTAAATGCACCCCAGGCAAGAATATTAGTCTGTGTTTGGTCCTGTCTCCCTGTGCTCTCACCCCCTAACTGGTTGCAGCAGATGGCTGCCCCTCCCTGAGCCTGAGCCTGGTCCTGCCAGAGGTTTCTTCCTGTTAAAAGGGAGTTTTTCCTTCCCACCGTTGCAAAGTGCTTGCTCATAGGGGGTCATTTGATTGAATACTGCAGGGTCTTACAGTATAATATGCCTTCAGGAAACTATTGTGATTTGGTGCTATATAAATACACATGAACTGAATTAAACAAGCAACTCATTTTGTTCTTAAGGGGGCAAACAAAGTCCCATTGAACTTCTTTGAAAATATTTTTCTGTAAGAGGGAGGTTAACATAACATATGCTTGGCTGTTTTTAATCCAAAGCACCTTGCAGAACCCTAGCTGCATGCATTTTTAGCTCTCATATGTCAAAGCTCCAGTGGGAATGAAACCTCTAACCCTGCCTCTGTTAATGCCTTGCTCTCACTACTAAGCTGGACCACACTGCACACCAACATAAACTAGTGATGTTCAATAAATAAATAAATAAATTCTAGGCTGAAAATCTACAATGGGCATGCACACACACACCTTTCTCTCCTTCTCTCTATGTAATTGATGCCAGTCTTGTGCCCTTTTGCCTCCAGTGCCAGCAGGCAGAGGGCTACCATAGAGGTGTCCGCTTCACCCCTGCATAACAACCTTGCCTCACCTTCACACACGTGAACACAACCACACATAAATGCATGTAATTTGGTGCACACATACACATGCAGAGAGCATACAAAAGGGTTCATGCAATGCCCCCTTGCATGTACACATATTGTATGCATATGCACAAAGTATAAACACACACAAATTAACCTTCAGTGTGTATCTCTATCTTTCTCCGTCACTCCAGGTGGGACAGAGATAAAATTAGCAGGAAAAATGTGTTGGACAGAGTGTGGTGAATCTGCATGTATCTATATGACAGCTGAGGTCTTTTGGACAAAAATCAGCAAACATTGACATTTGTTTTAAGCTCAAGTTCTCTAATGGAAAATTATATCAAGTCAAGGCATATATATATATATTTAAAAAACACACATTTGAAAACAACACGTGTTGGCCAAAGTCCTTTACCAATTTTTACAAATGTTTATACTATTCATTTAAAAAAAAACAAAAAGAAGGCCTTTTGGGAACGGACAAATTGGCCACCTGCTGCAGTTTGAAACAGAAAGGATTCCCCATTCTTGCTTGATATAGAATTTTTGCTGCTCAAAGGTTTAAGCCCTTCTTCAAAGAACTCTGTTTACCTCCATCATGTCCTCCCCTTCACCCAAATGAAGGATGTTTTCCACGACACAAAAGGGGTGTCCCCACAGGAAGAGATTCACTTATCTCAAATCGCTTTGTAACTCAACTCAAATTTCTAACTCAGAAAGTCGGAGCAGCCCCACCAACCCTGAGTTAACAATCCAAAATGGCAGCAGTGAACATAAACAGTAGTAAAACTTTTGATCTGTACTGCCACTACTGTGTATCTGTGACTAGTTAAATAAGCCATACACAGAGTACTGACCAGGTTCTATCCGCACTGCGCTGGTGTTTTTAAGCACAAAACAACATTGCATTGTTTTGCAAGCAATACACAAATGACTATCTTGCTAAGAAGCAAAAAAATAAAAAGCCTGTTTTTCCTTGCTTTTCTGACTTTAGTACTGAAACACATACAACTTGGGAGTGACGTCACTCCCGAGTTCCGACATCCAGGTATCTGGAATGCAGCATTAGGTCAATCAATGCAAATCACTGGCAGTCTCTTCAATTGAAGTCACTGAAGCAACTTCAATCAAGGTTTCACTTTAACCTCTTAGTTTCACAGCTGAACTCTCGGCTGTGATTTGTGAGAAATTTACCAATTGACTTGTCCACGATGCTTTTTTCTTTTTCTTTTTTTTGCCTCAGGCCAGGAGTGGACCTATGTTAAACCTTACCTAGATACTATCTGCACCTGAAAGTAGTGTAGAAAGAGAAAGGCAGAAGGAGAACGAAGAAGAAAAGGATGATTGCATCTGTCTGCAAAAGAAAGACCAAAGACAAGAGAGAGGCAGAACACAAGTGGGAAGAAAGACAAACTCATTCTCAGTAAAGGTGGCTGATCAGGCCTGTGCACATGCTTTCATGCAAGAGAAAAAGATAAAGATGCAGAGACTGTGGTGTTATCAGATCAGTTAGTGCAAAATAGTAGTCCCGTGCCAAGTCTACACCAGTCCATATACACAGATACACACAGGCCAGAGTCTAATTGCGCGTGAAAACATTCATTAAGGGTATTATGGCATGCAGTAGAAGTTTTAGCAGCCAAAGTGTCTAAGAGCAGATTAGTGAAACAGATGAGCTGTCACAGTCCTTAGAACAAATTGGAGAGCAATGGGAACAACCAGTTCACTCCCTGCAATAAATACACAGATACAAATGTGAATGTGTGTTCTTGTAATCTTGACTTAGCCTTAACTTAGAATGGCACCCAGACACAGACCGACTTGCCACATCTTCTTAACACTCAGTTTCCCCACTTTTTTCTCTGTCTTTATAGGTGGAGCTCTCCAAAAGAGCACCAGCATGTGTACTGTTGAGTGTCTGTTGATGCAATGTGTACATCCTCTGCTGTGTTAATGTGTTTAATAGTAAGAAATTTAAGTTACTAGTGTGATTGGTCATCTCTGTCACTGCCTTATATAATAATGCTGTTTGCTCAGGCACTAACAGACAAGACCCTCTGGGGGGTCCTCTTGCCCCACAATCTTTGGCACTTCTAAAGATAGTAAAAAGAAGTCTTGAAAAAACAGAGGAAGGACACAAGGTTCACAGTTTCAATAGCATTTGTATATTTATCTCACTACTTGTCCACATGAAATTAGGTTAAATGTGTAAAAACATTTTTCTCTTCTACAACCCAAATAAATTATAAAACACTCAGTGATTCAGTGTGTATGGTGTAAACTGTTCTTCCAAAATAATATAAGTGAGCCCATGGGGCTATGTGCCAAAAACATTTACTATGTATTAGTTTTCCCTGTGAACATTTACTTTAAATGCCAATACATTGCAGCATATATATTTTTGCAAATATTTAATATTGAAATATTGGACAACTGAACGATCTGTCCCACCACTCATCGATGCTCACCACACCAAGATTCTGGGGGTGTGCTGAGCAGTTTACTTTCTACAAGAATGAAACACAATGAAACAGAGATTAAGCAAGGCCAACCAACCCAAGCATACACTGTGCACTGATTAGTGAATGCCTTCATGTTCCTAATTAATGGTACAGCACCTTGAAAAACAGTGCTTATGTTCTCTGGATCCTAAGTACAAAATGCCCTCATTTCTATCAGTCATAAACAGCAATGCAGCAGAGACGAACCCCTCTAGAAACCAAATTTAGGCTTTAGCTCTTTAACAAGCAATTTAAAGGGAGGCTTAAAGGAAAGATTTTACTTGGAAAAAATTCAGTGGGTTTTAAAAGCCACTTCCTGGATTTTCAAATTCACTTTGTTCTCACTTAAGGTGAGCTTTAGACCATGCAGATATTCCTGAAAAACATGAAAGCACTCTGAAGCTAGAACAGAACCTGTGTCTGAGTAGGAGCAATTAAAAATTGTGTCATCAGTATAACAAAATTTTATCATCTAAAGATAACATTTGCACACTTCCTAACACTGAACACAGAGGCATCTCAGAGATAACACAATTAAACAAAACACACAATTTATGGTGCATGAGATACATTTCCAGATTTTGAAGACAAGTTCATTCTTTCAAGATCTTAGTTCCTTCAATCCATCTACCTCAAGACTGACAAAATGTATTTACATGATTTTTTTTCTCCAAGTAAAGAGTTCTATGATGCTACTAAGTCATTTGACTTTGACACTTCAGATTAAAAACAAACCAAAACAACTAAAACAAAAAAAACCTGACTAAAAGAACAAATTATTCTTATACACAGATCAGTCACTGTGACACTAGTTGTACCGACCTCTTTTTCATCCACAGCAGTAGCACAGATACTTAGCTACGGACAACTACCAATTAGTAATATATTCTGCAAAAAGACACTGAAAGGTGAGTCCAGTGGTAGACTGACTTCACAGCTATCACTTAACTATACTGAGCCACATCCCCAGCTTCCCCCATTTCTGTTCCTCTGTCAGTCCCACCCTCCCCCAGGCAACATTTTCCTCCGCTATTCTCTACATCGTTACCATAATCAGATAAGACAACTACCTAGGGAGCACCAGCATCCCTACAGCACCTTGCTCCTGGCACCCGTGTGTGTGTGTGTGTGTGTGTGTGTGTGTGTGTGTGTGTGTGTGTGTGTGTGTATGAGAGAGAGAATTGCTCCTGGCGCTTGGAAACCCGCATTCCTTTTGACTGTCTTTTCTGGTGTTTTGATCTTTACAAACCGACAGATGACTGGTGTGAGTGTGAGACGTGTGTGTGTGTGTGTGTGTGTGTGTGTGTGTGTGTGTGTGTGTGTGTGTGTGTGTGTGTGTGTGTGTGTGTGTGTGTGTAGGAAAGGTTTCTAAATTACCCAGTTCCTTCATAGGGTAATATCTGTATTGTGGTCGACAGACTGCTACAAATTACCGCTGAACTGCAAGTATGTGTCTGTGTAGAGAGCAAGTAGATAAGTGTGTGTGCGTGCATGGGAATGGGGGTATACGAACGGTGTTTAAGTGTCAAGTATGATTATGTTATTCTTCTGAATGGTCAAAGCAGATCACATCACCATACCATTAAACAAAAGGAAGACTGATTCACAAGAATTCACAAAATACAAATTCACACAAAGTTTCAAAACACCTTCAAGGTGCACCAACATAACACACTTTTAGCAAATTGCCATATTGCCATGTCTACACTGACATGCAACAAACATATACAGGATACTGTACAAAGACATATATGACAACTGTACCCCCCTGAGGCATACATGCATACTTTACACATGCTAGCAACTAACTGAGCCATCAGCAAAACTACATTTAGCCAACAACATGTTAGACTGCCAAAGTACTGTTCCATCAACACCAGTTAGCAAGCTTGTAAACTAAACTGTCAAGATACATTTTCAGGCTAAGTACAATGATTTTCATTTTAAAGCAGTGTGCTTTATGGATAACATCCTCAGAACCCTTGGGTACTCAACTATTTAAATGCAAAACAAAGTTGCTATTAATATCCATTTATTAATGTAGTTGCATTTGAAACTGTCATTCAAGCTTTAAAGCATAACATTTACTTTGGTTATTATGGGACATATTTTGATTGTTTAGAAAATACAGGAAATTGCTGTAACAAAGAAAAGGTTTGAAATATTTATTTTTAAATGTATCTTGTCTATCTTTTTATCTTAAAAAAACTAAAAGGCAAGGTCGCCCTTACTATATATAAGTAAATTCCAAAGCATTTTACTAACACTAAAATTGCCAACATTCCAAAACCCTTGAACCATTCTGAGCTCATTAGCTCATTTTGACTGCAGCCTGCAACAACAGCAGCAATGGCAAAGAACAAGTTGCTATTTTTCATCAAATTTTTCTAGTTCCATCCATCCATCCATCCATCCATCCATCTTCTGCTTATCTGGGGCCGGGTCACAGGGGCAGCAGCCTGAGCAGAGAAGCCCAGACCACCCTCTCCCCAGCCACCTCCTCCAGCTCGTCCAGGGCGACCCCAAGGCAGTTCCAGGCCAGCCGAGAAGTAGAATCTCTCCAGTGTCCTGGGTCTCCCCAGTGTCCTGGGTCTACTCCGGAGTCTCCTTCAAGTAGGACATGCCCAGAACATCTCTCCTAAGAGGCATCCTAGTCAAGTGCCTGAACCACCTGAACTGGCTCCTTTCGATGTGGAGGAGCAACTGCCACTTGTATTCGTAATCTTGTTCTTTGGTCACTACCCAAAGCTCGCGACTATAGGTGAGGGTAAGGACGTAGATTGACTGGTAAATCAACAGCTTCGCTTTCACGCTCAGCTCCCTCTTTATCATGACAGACTAGTGCAGCATCTGCATCACTGCAGACGCAGCCTTAATCCATCTGTCAATCTCCCTTCACTCGTGAACAGGACCCCGAGGTACTCCCCAGATCTCCACGCGATGTTGCAGAGGCATGTCAAACAAGACAGCCCTACAACATCCAGAGCCTTCAGGAACTCAGGGCAAATCTCGTCCACCCGAGGGGCCCTGCTATCAAAGAGTTGTTTAACTGCCTCAGTGACCTCACCCCCAGTGATGGGCGAATCATCCCCAGATTCTTCTTCCACTACAGAAGGTGTGTCAGTGGGATTCAGGAGGTCCTCGAAGTATTCCTTCCACCGCCTGACTATAGCTTCAATTGAAGTCAGCAGCGCCCCACCCGCACTATAAACCGTGTGAGTAGAGCACCGCTTTCCCCTCCTAAATCACCTGATGGTTTGCCAGAATTGCTTCAAGGCCATCCGAAAGTCTTTTTCCATAGCCTCACTGAACTCCTCCCACACTTTGGCCAGCTGGTACCCGTAAGCTGCCTCCAGAGTTCCACATGCCAACCAAGACCGGTAGGACTCCTTCTTCAGCTTGAAGGCTCCCTTCACCTCCGGTGACCACCATCTGGTTTGGGGATTACCACCATGACAGGCACCAACCACCTTGCAGCCACAGCTCTGAGCAGCAGCCTCAACAATGGAGGTGCGGAACATGGTCCATTTGAACTCAATATCCTTGAAGTTGAAGACTAGGGCATCTGCCAGACATTTCCAGAGCACCCTCACTATACGTTTAGGTGCACCAGGTCTGTCCAGCATCCTCCCCTGCCACCTGAATCAGCTCACCACCAGGTGGTCATCAAATCTGATGGTTGCAGATCTGAAGATACAATTACAAAATCAATCGTCGACCTGCAACCTAGGGTGTCCTGGTGCCACATGCACTTATGGACATCATGATGTTCGATCAAGGTGTTTGTTATGGATAATAACAAAACACCATTTGGATTCAAATCAGGAAGGCCATTCCTCCTCTTCACCCCCCTCCAGGTCTCACTGTCATTGTCCACATGAGCATTGGAAGTCTCCCAGCAGAACAATGATGTCACTGGATGGAGCACCCTCGAGAACTCTGCCCAGCGGTTCCAAAAAGGGTGGGACTCTGAACTGTCATTTGGCACATAAGTGCAAACAACGGTCAGGACCCGTTCCCCAGCCCAAAAGCGCAGGGAAGCAGCTCTCTCGTTTAGTGGTGAAAACTCCAACGCAGAGGCAGCAAGCTGAGGGGATACAAGAATATCCACCCCAGCTCACCACCTCTCACGAGGGTAACTCCAGACTGGAACAGAGTCCAGCCCCTTTCCAGGAGACTGGTTCCAGAGCCTAGACTATGTGTTGAGATGAGCCCAACTATATCTAGCCAGAATCTCTCAACCTCATGCACTAGCTCAGGCTCCTTCCCCACCAGAGAGGTGACATAGAATAGAACAGAATAGAATAGAATAGAATAGAATAGAATAGAACTTTATTATCATTATACATACAACAAAATTAATCATTATACAACAAATTATATAATGACATTCCATCATAATATAACAAAATTCCGTTCGGAACAACCATCCAGAGAAGAACAGACAAGACTAACAGGGGAGATGGGTGTCTGCAGCCGCTGCCGTTTTCACTGGCACCGCCACTACAATCAATCCCCGGAAAAGGAAAACAAACACACATCATGGGGTAGTTAGGTTAAAAAAAAAGTAATCTGGTACGATGCTCAAAATGAGCACCATACCAGGGTCCAAAAAAACCACGTTAGCAAAGCATATTTGCAAATTTAAAGCCAGGATAACAATATGGTGGGGGAGGGAGGGGCAGGTGGGGATGCAGATGGAGGGTAGGGGCATTGTGGAGCCAGATGCCAGCTCCTAGCCAAAACAGTTCGCTGATAGTGACGGAAGTTCATCAGCGGCCATGGTACACCAGATCCAGCTCACACAAATCACAGAGAGGGCAGAGGGGAAGAGCGACCATCACACATTGTCCCTCAGAGATATGATTACCAGCCCAAGGCCGGCTAGGGAGCCGAATTCCTGATAATGCAGATGTTGTTTTGGAACCGGCTGCTTGTTTTGATAGTCGGTGATTGGTCCACCAGGGCCTCCGCCCTTGGCCACCACCTGACACACATTGCACCCGACCCCTACAACGCCTTCTGTGGGTGGTGGGCCTACAGGAGGGCGGGGCCATGTTTCCTCTTTGGACTGTGCCCGGCCGGGCACCACAGGCTAAGGCCCAGCCACCAGACGCTCTCCCTCGAGCTCCCTACCCAGGCCTGGATCCAGGGTGGGGCCCTGGTAAGCCTATACTGGGCAGCATATGAATATGAATACGAATAGCATAAACAGTTCTCTTGGTGTAGCTTCCATAGGGGTCTGTTGAATTGCCATGTTATCGTGGTGGAGGGGTTTGTGCATCCCAGTGATCCCAGGAGCTATGTTGTCCGGGAGCTTTGCCCAGTGGTAGGGTCTCCCATGGCAAATTGGTCCTGTATGAGGGGCCAGACAAAGAGCGATTCCAACGACCCCTATGGAATTTTTCTAGTTCTAAGTAAAATCCCACAAAATATGTATTTAAAATTAAGTTTAAGGGGTTTATTTGTTTTTCAAATGACTTAGATTATTTCATTAGATTGTAAAAAGATAAAATATGTAAAATATATTTTAGAATCTTCAAAAGGTATCTGCCTCAGATGTCTTTTACTTGCTCAGATTAGTTACTTGCACAGTCTGTACTCAGTTCAGCTACAGTTCCCCCATGGCTCCTGCATCCATTCATCCATTGTCCTCCACTGTGAACCAGCTCAATGTCCCATCCCTGAACCATTCAGCCCTGCACTGATTATTTATCTTTTATCTAAATACAGTCCCATATATATTTATCTAGTAATCACATCTAACTTTTTCTTTTATCAGCACACTTGGTGGCGCTGTCACTTGGTGTTGGCTCTCACTGCGGTATTGTATCACTTCCTGTTCCTGTTTCGGAGCACAGTGTTTTGCTGTCTGTTAGCTGTTATATCTGTATAACTCGATTTATCTGGATAATAACATATTTTATGCTGAATCACCTGTATTCACATTACTCACTTTATTTGTTTTTAGAAATTCGCTAGCTTAGCTCAGCTAGTAGCTTAGCCCTTAGCCGACTCACTACCAGCATGGCTTCTTCTCCTGTCTCTCCTGCACTTTCCTGCTCTGGGTGTCACATGTTTAGTTACTCCTCGGCCTTCTTTAGCAGTAACGGTACTTGTAATAAATGTAGTCTGTTTGTAGCTCTGGAGGCCAGGCTTTCTGAACTGGAGACTCGGCTCCGCACCCTGGAAAATCCTGCATCTAGCCAGGCCCCTGTAGCGGGTGCGGACCATGGTAGCTTAGCCGCCGTTAGCTCCCCCCCAGCAGATCCCGAGCAGCAGGGAAAACAGGCCGGCTGGGTGACGGTGAGGAGGAAGCGTAGTCCTAAGCAGAAGCCCCGGGTACACCACCAACCTGTTCACGTCTCTAACCGTTTTTCTCCACTCGGCGACACACCCGCCGAGGAACAAACTCTGGTTATTGGCGACTCTGTTTTGAGAAACGTGAAGCTAGAGACACCGGCGACCATAGTCAAATGTCTTCCAGGGGCCAGAGCAGGCGACATTCATGGAAATTTGAAACTGCTGGCTAAGGCTAATCGTAGATTTGGTAAGATCGTTATTCACGTCGGCAGTAATGACACCCGGTTACGCCAATCGGAGGTCACTAAAATTAATATTGACTCGGTGTGTAACTTTGCAAAAACAATGTCGGACTCTGTAGTTTTCTCTGGGCCCCTCCCCAATCAGACCAGGAGCGACATGTTTAGCCGCATGTTCTCCTTGAATCGCTGGCTGTCTGAGTGGTGTCCAAAAAACGACATGGGCTTCATAGATAATTGGCAAAGTTTCTGGGGAAAACCTGGTCTTGTTAGGAGAGACGGCATCCATCCCACTTTGGATGGAGCAGCTCTCATTTCTAGAAATCTGGCCAAATTTATTAACCCTCCTAAAAACTGACTACCCAGGGTTGAGACCAGGAAGCAGAGTTGCAGTCTAATGGGCTCGACACACGGGGAGCGACAAACGACAGCGACGAATGGGTCGCATCGCCACTGGGGTGAAACCGAACACACGGGACGCGATAGCGACGGCAGCTTTGCGAATCGCGCTCTTACGTCACTCGTCTCCAAGAAATGTGATTGGTTATGAAACTGGAGGGATTTAGACATTTTCAAAGCAGTCCGTGTCAGACACGGCAATAAAGATGAGGAGTCTGAAGATTTTATTGGAACTGACAGAAATCTTGCTGTTAAGTCTCCTCTACAAAAGAAAAAGACAACCTCGCGTTCATCCTATATTAGCACAAAAGTCCTCTCTATCCGTCTGTTTAACGTTAGTCTTGCACCAACACGTTCTCATATGGCTGCCTTTTATGTTTAACTCGATAATCACTGCGTGAAGTGTCATATAATATAGGAAAGTCAAACACAGCTAAAACGATGCTTTCCTTCCTGCTGAAAGTGGTTGCAGACTGCAGTGTGTAGCATACTCTTCGCTCATTGGTCAGTCAATGAAACTCTTGCTGATTGGTTTAGTGCCACGCGACAGCGACAAAAGTAGAACATTTTCCAAAATTGTTGTGTCGCGTCGCCTGGTCAGTCAGTCAGTCAGAGTCAGTCAGAATACTTTATTGATCCCAAAGGGAAATTACTACTGTTACAGCTGCAACCGTTTCATTTAAACGAGTAAACCTAAAACACAATAACATACACTAAAGGCATAAAAGTATAAAGACTAAAGAGATATTTTGACTATATACACATCTAAATCTATACACATATGAGAATTGTGAGTGCAAAAATTTTTAAATAGGTGTCATTATATATATATGCACAGTCCTTTTTTGTACAATGTATAAGTGTATGTACAATGTACAATGTATATAGTGTATGTACAATGTATATGGAAATTTAAACAATTTTATGTACAATTGAATACTGATAAGTGAATGACACTGATGAACCACAATGTCACCTATTAAGGGAGGAGTTATAGAGTCTGATGGCCACAGGTAGAAATGACCTCCTGTGGCGCTCTGTGGTGCATTTTGGTGGGATGAGTCTTGCACTGAATGTGCTCCTGTGTCCCATCACTGTGTTGTAGAGTGGGTGGGAGCCATTGTTCATAATGGCCTGCAGCTTAGACAGCATCCTCCTCTCCGACACTGCCATAAGCGAATCCAGCTCCACTCCCACCACATCACTGGCTTTGTGGATCAGTTTATTGAGTCTGTTGGCGTCTTCCGCCCTCAGTCTGCTGCCCCAGCATGCAACAGCATAGAGGATGGCACTCGCCACCACAGACTCGTAGAAGATCCTGAGCATAGTCCGGCAGATGTTGAAGGACCTCAGGCGTCTCAGAAAATAGAGGCGACTTTGGCCCTTCCTGTATAGGGCATCAGTGTTCTTAGCCCAGTCCAGTTTGTTGTCAATGTGTACTCCCAGATATTTGTAGTCCTCAACGGTGTCCACACTGACCCCTCCGATGGACATAGGGGCCACCGGTGCCTTGTCTTTCCTCAAGTCCACCACCAGTTCCTTTGTCTTTGTCACGTTGAGCTCTAGATGGTTCCGCTTGCACCATGTGACAAAGTCCTTCACTGTCCTCCTGTACTCATCCTCATCACCCCTGCTGATACATCCAACTATTGCAGAGTCATCAGAAAACTTTTGAAGATGGCAGGTCTCTGAGCAGTAGCTGAAGTCTGTGGTGTAGAGGGTGAAGAGGAAGGGAGAGAGGACAGTCCCTTGTGGGGCTCCAGTGTTGCTAACTACTCTGTCAGACACACAGTGCTGCAGCCGTACATACTGTGGTCTGCCAGTCAGGTAGTCAACAATCCAGGACATAGGGGGGACATCTACCTGCATCGCTGTCAACTTATCACCCAGAAGAGCAGGCTGAATGGTGTTGAATGCACTTGAGAAGTCAAAGAACATGACCCTCACAGTGCTGGCCGGCTTATCCAGGTGAGCGTAGACTCGGTTTAGCAGGAAGATAATGGCATCCTCAACTCCCAGGCGGGGCTGGTAGGCGAACTGGAGGGGGTCCAGAAATGACTGGACCATGGGCCGGAGCTGATCCAGGACGAGCCTCTCCATGGTCTTCATTATGTGGGAAGTCAGTGCCACTGGCCTGTAATCCTTGACGTCACTGGGTCGCGTCATCTTCGGGACCGGAACGATGCAAGATGTCTTCCACATCACAGGGACCCTCTGAAGATCCAGGCTCATATTGAAGACATGGTGCAGTACTCCACAAAGCTGGGTGGCACAGGCTTTAAGCACCCTGGGGGAGACCCCGTCAGGGCCTGCAGCCTTGTTTTTGTGGAGTCTCTTAAGTTGTCTTCTCACCTGGTCAGCAGTGAGACTAACTGTAGAGGTGGCGGGTGGGGGAGGGGTGGAGACGTCAAGAGGGCCATCACAGGAAGGAAGCAGGCTATTGTGAAGTGTGGGGGTGGGTGGGGGTGGAGTGGACTTCTGGAGACCGGCAGCAGAGCTGTCTGGACGAGGGATGACAGAGCCTGCAGTGTCAAACCTGTTAAAGAACAGATTTAGCTCATTGGCCCTGTCCACACTGCCCTCCATTCCCCTGTTGTTGCTGGTCCTAAAGCCAGTGATGGTTCTTATTCCACTCCATACCTCCCTCATGTTGTTCTGCTGGAGTTTCAGCTCCAGCTTCCTCCTATAATTGTTTTTAGCCTCCCTAATTGTTGTTTTGAGTTCCCTCTGGATCGTTCTCACCTCCTCCCTGTTGCCAGCCCTGAAGGCCTTCTTCTTATTGTTGAGAAGTGCTTTAATGTCCTTTGTTACCCACGGCTTGTTGTTTGGGTAGCATTTTACAGTCCTGGTAGGAACAATGGTGTCCACACAGAAGTTAATGTAGTCTGTGATGCATTCTGTGAGCCTGTCGATGTCCTGTCCATGAGGCTCACAGAGTGCCGGCCAGTCTGTCACCTCAAAGCAGTCCTGCAGTGCTTCATAAGTGTCGTCAGACCATCCCTTAATTGACCGTGTGGTCACAGGCTGACTTTTCACTAGTGGCACATAGCGGGAGCTGAGCTTCACCAAGTTGTGGTCCGACCTCCCTAGAGGGGGGAGGGGGGAGCAGCTGTATGCATCCTTAACATTAGCATACAGCAGGTGCAGTGTTCTCTCCTCTCTGGTGGGACAGTTCACGTACTGGGTGAAGTTTGAGAGTGTCTTTTCCATGGTGACATGATTGAAGTCACCTGAAATTGCAATAAAGGCAGTTGGGTGTTGAGTTTGTAAACACGCTAATGTCGCGTGTGCACGTCTACGTGTACGAGCTCGAAATTTCACATGCACGAACGTCGCCGGTCGCTTAGCTGGAGGAGGGCAAGCGATTGTCGCCTCATCGCACAAGCTCCATAGGAAATGAATGGAGAGCGAGCGACGTCGCTCCCCGTGTGTCGAGCCCCTTACACGCCTCTCTGCAGCTTCTCTCCTCCTGCCATCCCCCCAAAACCCCATCCCCATAGAGTCGGTGCCTGCTCCCAGACCACCAAAAAACAAAGCTAAAATCAGCAAAAAGCTATTTAAGCATAAAAATTCAAAAACAATAAATAATACAGCTTCATCAACTGCACCAAAAAATAAAACAATTAAATGTGGATTGTTAAACTTTAGGTCTCTCTCTTCCAAGTCCCTATTAGTAAATGATTTAATAATTGATCAACGTATTGATTTATTCTGCCTTACAGAAACCTGGTTACAGCAGGATGAATATGTTAGTTTAAATGAATCAACATCCCCGAGTCACAGTAACTGTCAGAATGCTCGAAGCACAGGTCGAGGAGGAGGATTAGCTGCAATCTTCAATTCCAGCTTATTAATTAATCAAAGACCCAGACAAAGTTTTCATTCTTTTGAAAGCCTGACTCTTAGTCTTGTCCATCCTAATTGGGAAAATCAAAAACCTGTTTTATTTGTTATTATCTATCGTCCACCTGGTCCTTACTCAGAGTTTCTGTCTGATTTCTCAGACTTTTTAACTGATTTAGTGCTCAGTGCAGATAAAATAATTATAGTGGGTGATTTTAACATCCATGTAGATGCTGAGAATGACAGCCTCAACACTGCATTTAATCTATTGTTAGATTCAATTGGCTTCTCTCAAAATGTAAAGGAGCCCACCCACCACTTTAATCATACTCTGGATCTTGTCCTAACATATGGCATAGAAACTGAAGACTTAACAGTATTCCCTGAAAGCCCCCTCCTGTCTGATCATTTCTTAGTAACATTTACATTTACTTTAATGGATTACACAGCAGTGGGGAATAAGTTTTATTACAGTAGAAGTCTTTCTGAAAGTGCTGTAACTAAGTTTAAGGATCTAATTCCTTCATTGTTATGCTCTTCAGTGCCATGTGCCAACACAGTGCAGAGCAGCTACCTAAACTCTGCTCCCAGTGAGGTCGATTATCTCGTCAATAGTTTTACATCCTCACTGCTTATAACTTTGGATACTGTGGCTCCTCTGAAAAGGAAAGCTTCAAATCAGAAGTGCCTGACTCCGTGGTATAATTCACAAACGCACAGCTTAAAGCAGATAACCCGAAAGCTGGAGAGGGAATGGCGTCTCACTAAATTAGAAGATGCTCATTTAGCCTGGAAAAAGAGTTTTTTGCTCTATAAAAAAGCCCTCCGTAAAGCTAGGACATCTTACTATTCATCATTAATTGAAGAAAATAAGAACAACCCCAGGTTTCTTTTCAGCACTGTAGCCAGGCTGACAAAGAGTCAGAGCTCTGTAGAGCCGAGTATTCCTTTCACTTTAACTAGTAGTGACTTCATGGATTTCTTTACAAATAAAATTTTAGACATTAGAGAAAAAATTATTCATAACCATCTTAAAGATTATTCTTCATGTTCGGCTGCTTTCAGCACTGCTGGTATTTGTTTAGACTCTTTTGCTCCAGTTGATCTTTCTGAGTTAACTTCAATAGTTACTTCCTCCAAACCAGCAACATGTTTGTTAGATCCCATTCCTGACTGGGACTGTTCAAAGAAGTCTTTCCAATTATTGATGCTTCAATCTTAAAAATTGATTGATGCTTCAATCTTAAAAATGATCAATCAGTCTTTATTAGTTGGCTATGTACCACAGACCTTCAAGGTGGCTGTAATTAAACCTCTACTTAAAAAGCCATCACTTGACCCAGCTGTCTTAGCTAATTATAGGCCAATCTCCAACCTTCCTTTTCTCTCAAAGATTCTTGAAAGAGTAGTTGTAAAACAGCTAACTGATCATCTGCAGAGGAACGGTTTATTTGAAGAGTTTCAGTCAGGTTTCAGAATTCATCACAGTACAGAAACAGCATTAGTGAAGGTTACAAATGATCTTCTTAGAGCCTCTGACAGTGGACTCATCTCTGTTCTTGTCCTGTTGGACCTCAGTGCAGCTTTTGATACTGTTGACCATAACATTTTATTACAGAGATTAGAGCTTGCTATAGGTATTAAAGGTACTGCACTGCAGTGGTTTGAATCATATTTATCTCATAGACTCCAATTTGTTCATGTAAATGGGGAGTCTTCTTCACACACTAAGGATAATTATGGAGTTCCACAGGGTTCTGTGCTAGGACCAATTTTATTTACATTATACATGCTTCCCTTAGGCAGTATTATTAGAAAGCACTGCATCAATTTTCATTGTTATGCAGATGATACTCAGCTTTACCTATCAATGAAGCCAGATGACACACATCAATTAGTTAAACTGCAGGAATGTCTTAAAGATATTAAGGCCTGGATGACCTCTAATTTCCTGCTTCTAAATTCAGATAAAACTGAAATTCTTGTTCTCGGCCCCACAAATCTTAGAAACATGGTGTCTAACCAGATACTTACTCTGGATGGCATTACTTTGGCCTCCAGTAACACTGTGAGAAATCTTGGAGTCATTTTTGACCAGGATATGTCCTTCAATGCACATATTAAACAAATATGCAGGACCGCTTTTTTGCATTTGCGCAATATTTCTAAAATTAGAAACATCCTTTCTCAGAGTGATGCTGAAAAGCTAATTCATGCATTTATTACTTCTAGGCTGGATTATTGTAATTCATTATTATCAGGCTGTCCTAAAAGCTCCCTGAAAAGCCTTCAGCTGATCCAAAATGCTGCAGCTAGAGTACTGACAGGGACTAGAAAGAGAGAGCAGATTTCTCCCATATTGGCTTCTCTTCATTGGCTCCCTGTTAAATCTAGAATAGAATTTAAAATTCTTCTCCTCACATACAAGGTCTTGAATAATCAGGCACCATCTTATCTCAAAGACCTCATAGTACCATATCACCCCAACAGAGCACTTCGCTCTCAGAATGATGGCTTACTTGTGGTTCCTAGGATACTTAAGAGTAGAATGGGAGGCAGAGCCTTCAGCTTTCAGGCACCTCTTCTGTGGAACCAGCTTCCAGCTTGGATTCGGGAGACAGACACCCTCTCTATTTTTAAGATTAGGCTTAAAACTTTCCTTTATGATAAAGCTTATAGTTAGGGCTGGATCAGGTGACCCTGAACCATCCCTTAGTTATGCTGCTATAGGCCTAGTCTGCTGGGGGGTTCACATAATGCACTGTTTCTCATTCACCTTATTTACTTTGTTTATACTCCACTCTGCATTTAATCATTAATTGATATTAATCTCTGGCTCTCTTCCACAGCATGTCTTTCTCTCCCCTCAGCCCAACCGGTCGTGGCAGATGACTGCCCCTCCCTGAGCCTGGTTCTGCTGGAGGTTTCTTCCTGTTAAAAGGGAGTTTTTCCTTTCTACTGTCGCCAAGTGCTTGCTCATAGGGGGTCGTTTTGACTGTTGGGTTTTTTCTGTATTATTGTAGGGTCTTTACCCACAATACAAAGCGCCTTGAGGCGACAGTTTGTTGTGATTTGGCGCTATATAAATAAAATTTAATTGAATTTAATTGAACTTGCTCTGGCTTGTGACATAACAGCCTTCATAACAAGATATGTGCATGACACACAGCAACTGTTGAGCACAGGATTTTACATTGATTTTTATGAGGGTCAAAATAACTTCTTTGGGAGTTCTAGATATAAATTGTCTTTTTTTCCTCCTTTTTATCCAACACACCCTAAAATTTACTATATCATATACATAAAACCATTTTAGGAAAATCCATGAAATATGAGATGATGGGGTTATCTTTTAACAGCGTTACATCATTTTAAAATGCCAAAAGGATGTCATGGTCCTGGGCCAGACGCCCAGTGTTTTGTGTTCCCTTGGTTCTGTTTCAGTTATTTCTCTGATTATGTTCATTAGTTCTCTTTTGTATTCCTCAGTTTATTTCTAGTCCCTTGTTTTTCTCTGTGTCAGGTCTGCGTCTCTGTCCAGTGTCTGTGTGCCAGTTCCCCCTGTCAAGTCTGCGTGTACCTTGTTTAGTCACTTCCTGTTTTATTTTGACAGTTTTGTGTTCCCCATGCTTTGTGTTTAGTTTTGCTTCCCCTGTTATTAGTTTCATTTGCTTCACCTGCTGTGCCCTGCTGTTTCCTCTTGCCCTGATTACCTAATGTGTATTTAAGCCCTCAGTTTTCTTCTGTTCTTTGTCGTGTTGTTGTCTATGACTCCCGCTGCTGTGTGTGTATCCCTATGTTTGTTTTCACGCATTTAGTTCTGGCACCCGTCCATCCCAGTATAGCCCTGGTCTTTTGTTTGTCCTCAATAAACACCTTTTTAGTTAAGTTCAGCCTGTGAGTCCTGCATTTTGGGGTCTTCCTGCTCCTGCCACACAGCGTGAAATGACAAAGGATTCAAAATGACCCAACTGGTGGATCTAGTGTTAAATCTTTTATAATTTTTATTTAAAACTAGAGACTGGACACATTTCCTGACTTTTGAGTAATAGCCTGTTTTATTCTCTAATACCTTAAGCTGTGCGTGATCCTCTCCACTTTTATATTTTAAGCTACTTTTGTCTGTTTTAGATACAATGTCATTATATCTGGCATGTTTTTTTCACAATAAAACCCTTTTCAGCATTTCAGAGTTTCTACAGAAAGGTGACCACAGCAGATTTCTCTCCATTGTTAACAACATAGTGTCTAGAGGTACCATAGTGTAGTGGTTTACACATTTGCCTAACAAGTGAAAGATCCCTGGTTTAATCCTGGGAGGAGACAAAAATCCTTTGGAGGATGTGTCAGGACAAGCATAAAAATCTGCCAAATCAAATATGTGGAGCTACCTGCTGTGATGACCCGTTGTGAATAAGGGAGCAGCCAAAAGTAGCTTTGTTAACAATATAGTGCCATCCATCTGTTTTCTACCGTTTATCTGGGTCCAGGTCATGTTGGCAGCAGGCTAAGCTGTACTAAAGCCTATTAAAATTTGTGCAAGGTAAAAAATTTTCACAGAAAAATCTAGACAACTTGGGTTAAAAGCATTTATAATGATAAGACTTACCATGGTGACCAACATATTTTCTCCCTTACACTAGCCTTAGTGTTATTCAGAGATGCTGAAAGAGAGAGATTGTCCAGTGGACCAATCTGTAAAATGATACTCTTCAACAGACCAGAAACACTCGCATCAACACACACAGGGATTCATTTAGGGCCTCAAAACTCTCTCCACTTCACTACCTGCCATTTTACTGTGATCAGTGTTAATGAAAGCCTCATTTTGTCCATGACCACCTTGTATTTCTTCCTGAATGTCTTCTAAAATTTCTACTTAATGTAACACTTAGGTCAATTAATGTTGTGGAAAAAAAGAATAAAAAGGAAAGAAAATATCAAAGACAGAAAATATACAATACATATAAAATATTTAGACATAAAAAATGAACTGTATAGATAAACTGACACCTTTTGTGCTTATGAGAATGGCAAATCCTTCTTTTCTTTTGACTACTTTCATTCTGTTTTTAATTAGTGTTCCTTCACACAACCAAGTTCACCTGAATAACATGGATAAATGGAAAGATTAGCTGGAAAAACAGGGACAAATGAACAATTATAAACCTATACATTAAACATACTAAATTTTACACACTCATCTAAATGTATTAAAATTGACAAAAAATATAACAGTTGTTTCAGTAAGAAAGTTTCATTGCTGTATATCGTCAACCACAGAAAATAACCAAAGTCCTAAATAAGTTAAATAATTAAAACCTAGCAGCTCGTTCTGTTTTGTTTTTTGTTTGTTTTTGTTTTCATTCAAGCCATACATGCTTTTGAAATGTTGTGTTGAAAGTGTAAGGAAAGCATGTGTGTTTGTGTGTCTGAAGTAATGTGCATGCCCCTGGCCCCAGCAGCTGTTCCAAAACAGATGTTTTCCAGTATAATTACCACTAGCTCACAGAGTCGATGAGAAAAAGATGGACAGAGAATGAAAGAGTAAGACAGACACAGAGGATGACAGAGACAATATGACTATGATAAAAAAGAGGCCATTCTGCTTTCACAGCACTGCAGATAAAAACAAAGCCAGTGATAGAATGATTCAACTTTATGCACACAAACACACATGGTTGCATGCAAATACATGGTCAAAATCACGTGCCTGTGCCTCTGACAGTATCTGACCTTAGCATGGTTAACAGGACAATAGACCCACCGTGGGGATCCCCAAACTCTGGATATTACTTACCTGCAAAACAAAATGTGTCCACCTCTCCAGTCTTACTCTGGCTTCTGTTCTGAAGCTGTTCATGGAAGTCTGATTGCTGGACTGACTATACCGCAGAATAACAGCCTTCCCGGACACAGTGAGAGAAAAAACCAACCGCTGCCCTGAACTCTTCTCTAGCAGCATCCTGAGTGAAACAAAAACATACACATAAACAATAAGGATTCAATTATTTCAGCATCAGTTGACAGTCCAAAAGGGACCACATGAATATTTAGCAGTAAGAGTTTTAATGCTTTACCTCAGGAAACAAAGGGAAGAATGGACTAACACCCATGAAGTTGAGCACCACTACACACAGTCTCTCATTCTGACATTTTCACATGGATTATCAATATTTTACATGACTGTAAGGTTTCCGCTGCTACGCTGGGCACAGACAGACACACCCACCACGTGTCATATTAACCACCATCACTGACATTTTATGGGAAATCATGACTTTTATGAACCCAGAGCAGGATACCCTATAAATCATAGTTAGATGCATGCAAGAGAAAATGAGTATTTGAATGTATGTCTGCACAAGCATGTGGGTATAAATGTGCAACTCTGTAGAGAGATATAGACAGAAAGACAGGATAAAGGAAATAAATATAAAAAAGAAAATACTGTCAGCTACTAGTACTACCCCTCAGCCTCCTGGCAGTAGAATCTTTTAGTGGTACAAATCCTCTGGAAGTACAAGTTCTTGAACACATAATTACCAGGTCTCAGTAGATCTTAATGGGGTGTATATGAGCCTTAGTCACTTGCAAATGGCAAAATATATAAACTACTGACAATAATGTCACTTTCTGTGATTGGGATTATTATTGTAAGAACTACGTATGTCTGCTTTAATTCAAGAAGTTTATCAAAAATACTACATGAACTTACAGCCATTTGAATACACACACCCCCCATTTTCAGAAGTAAAATAATTGGTTCATATCCCTCGTTATTCCATGACAAATTAAGCAGATAAAATTTAAAAGTTCTGGAGTTGTGATGAACTTGCATTTGGTAGCTATTCACACAAACTCTCATTATGAGGTCCAAAGAAATGTCAGTGTAAGTGACATTAAGCTGAAAAACCAAACAAACCTATCAGAGAGATAACAAAACTTTAGGAGTGGACCTATCAGCATCCACATGTGGAACATATGGCTGCCAGTGGAATCGGGTGACTACTTTTTATTGATGTGATGCTGAAAGAAGTAGCAGGATGGATTCTGAGGTGTACAGGGCTATACTTCCTGCTCAGATTCAGCCAAACGCTACAAAAACTGACCAGACAGCACTTCACAGTTCAAATGGATAATGCAAAGCATACTGCAAAAGCAAACCAAGAGTTTATCAAGACATATAAACACTCTAGAATGGACAAGTCAATCATGTGATTGCAACCCAAGAGAGCATGTTTTTAGAGGCAAAACTGAAGGCAGAGAGATCCACAAACAAGTAGCACCTGAAGACAACTGCCGTTTCCCACCTTAAGATGGTCTTAAGGTGGGAAATGCAGCATTTGGGGATATCCATGGATTCTAGACTTCTAGGATTTTCATCCAAGTATTAAAAGCAATCCTTATATTTAAAACTGTTAATTTGTTCAATTCCTTTTGAGTCTCTGGAACAGGATGTCTAAAAATGGTTGTAATTTCTAAATAGTTAATGCAATACACCGTTAAAGCTGAAAGTCTGCATGTTAATTACATCTTGATTGTTTCATTTAATCCACTTTTATGGTGTACAGAGAAAATGTTTTTTGTTCTTTTAAAGTGTCGCTATCCAAATGTTTATGGACTTAACTGTATATGAGAATACTCAACATACACAACTACTACTAACATAATCAGTTTCTATAAAATGTTATAAAAACTATCGTTTGGAAGAACAGGTGGCTGGCTCTGTTCATTGTTCAGCGGGGAGGGATGTGAAATCACAGAGAAGGGGAGGGAAAAAGAGAGTGGGGTGAGGAAAGATGGACAGAGGTGAGGACAGAGACCTCCTTTCATCTGGCTTCTTTGATGGCAGCCATGATCATCTCTACAACAAAAGAATGACAGCCAACGACAGCAGCAGAAAGAGAGCAATGGAGAGAGAGAGAGACAGCGAGTGAGCGGGGGGAGATATTACTTCCATTCAAATGCATTCAGCCATACAGGTGTCATGTTCCACAGACCAAGACAAGACTTGTCTGTCATTTGAATCTCGAGACAGACAACTTTGCAAACAAAAATCACAGCGTGAAATTTAAAGGAAAGTATGATTCTCAATCTGAGTTCAACTTAACAGACGCTGACATTTAACTGAATATCCAGTGAGTTCCCAGAAAACGGATGTAACCTGTCTGGCGTTACACTAGTTTCCTTCAAACCTCTCACAACTGTAAAGATATCAGTCACACTTATCTTTTTGGTACATTGTTTAATATGTGAGTGTAGTGAATATCTCTTGAAAGCTCCAAAACTTCATAACAATCATATTAAAAGACAAAGAACAATGTAATGAAATTTTACTGGGTCATTTCATATGTCTTGATGAGCTAAATCAGTTCAGCTACATTACAGGTCTTAATGCAGGTGCTGAATTCTGACAAGTAAGCAAGTTTACTTTGATACTTTTTAAAACTTTTTTTTCTGTCCATTACTAGTCTGACAGTGTGAAAACAGTTAAGTGCTAAATCAGCTGAGTTCTGCTTTATCAGCTAAATTTCTAAATTCAGACCAAAATGTTAAGTTTTTTTTTGGATTACTTTCAATTTCTCAACATTCCATATTGTTCAAACCACCTGCCTTAAGTGTTGCTGTATGTAGGAAGAGATAGAGTTGCCAAGTAAAGCCACCGGATCTCTTTTAGTGTGGGCATGAGCCTTGTCTATGTGTGTGTGAATGTGTGTGCGATTGCAAGCTGATCTGAGAACATGTAACTCTGCACCATGCTAGCCTTGACTGGAACATACCAGCACACTCTCATCCACTCTCTCTCACACACACAACATGTCTATGACATGACAGACAATTGTTTCCTGATGGTGATACTGACCTGACCAGACCTGACCTGATGCTTATTACTGGATCAATATCACAGGCCTTTTACTTTCTTGTAAATATTTGAAAATCATATTTAAATGTTGCATCAGAACAGGCAATAAGATAGTGTAGGGATACTCTGAAACTCTACAACAGTAATAGTGACCATTACTAATAATACTTGATTATATTTAAATATAGTATGTAACACATTAAATGTTTATATCCATTGTATCTACTCTGCACTATTATCTCTTGTTGTTGTTGTTCTTTTCTTTCATAAAGCAGGTTTCTCATTTACCTGCTTTAAATGTATTTATTTATTTTAACTGAATAAATGACAGCTATTACGGTAATTATCACTGGTTGTGAATCTTTTTCACCTGTTGCAATTACACAAAGGGTACATGGGGCACAGACCTGCTTGTACTTTTCTTACTTACTGCTATGGTGATGGTGCTTTTCCTGAAACAAGTTTCACCATTTAGTTTTTTTGTTTGTTTGCTTTTTTAACTGGGTTTTTCAGGAAAATAGGTGCACCATGTTCTCCTGTTCTGCCTCTATTCCATGATTAGTTTCACTTTTTATTAACCAGCCTTTTCAATTACTTTTTTTCCACCTGATTTAATTGCCTTTTCTTTGCCAACTGTAAACATGCCTTTCAATCAAATAGAAAATATTTCAATCCAAATGTAATAAATTTTTGCTAAAGAAATGCTTTGTTTCCATCGATTACCAGCACTGCAGCACTTCACAGAAAAAGTAGTCGGTTTGAAGGGATGATGTACTTGAAAGAACACCAGCCAAACATGAAGCAGTGGAAAACATGGTGGAAATATGGCCTTCGTGTTTGCATTATTTAATAATTCAATAAAGGTTTTTGTCACTTCAGTGGTGCGAAAGAGTGACACATTACCTCCTCCACTGCAACTTGCAATTATTTATTTTAGATTATTATATTGTTGCCTTTATCTGTGTGGCTAAGTGACATTCCACCAAATTTTCAAAAAACATTTCTAATTGTGTGGTTTATAAAGAATCACAGATTAAGTCCTGCAAAAATCTAAGTAGTTGGAGATCAGTGACCTTCAACCAAAAATTGGATTTTGCCACTTTACAAAGTTACTATCATGAACTGCCATACACACAGAAAAGACTAAATAGGTGCCATGCACATTCACACACAGCTCTCATCTCTATCTGGCTCTTCCTTCATAGGAATTAGAATGTACAGCACATCTACTTATGTGAGCATGAAGTGTACCCACGAATCCTCTATTACTGTCAATCATCTAAACATTTTGTAATGCACAGTGTACTGTATAACACTAGTAATTAATTCATTTTAACAAGAGCAGCACTCAGCAGCTGATTATATTCAAAGCAGGATTCATCGCGCCAATTATGCAACAAAGATTATTCTGTATTCTTACAAATTACAAAATTCTAACTCACATCTCTCCAGTAGAGCTTGGTTTCATCCACAGTGCCAGCGTAAGGGAACCCATTGCTCCAAGTTTCTGTGAAGGGGGAGTGACCAGGCACCTATCCTGGCCTGGCTGAAACAGCACACTACCGAGTCCACTGGAAATCCCATCTGAACTGTTAGACGTTCCAGCTTCTGTTTGAGTACCAGGACGAGTGTCATTAGTGTCTTCAGTTACACAGGTACCCCTGGTGGAATGAAGTACAGGTATGTTAATATGTTCTCTCAAAGAAACCTTATAAGTCTTTTACATTTATCTATAAGTATTTTGCATTTATTAATAAGACACCAATTATATAAATATATTTTCATAAATCGGTAAATTTTCTTTTTTACATTTATTTATTTTGCTTGGACTTAAAGATCTCAAGAAAATTTTACTTCTAAAATACCCGACATTATTCTGAATTTAATGCAGCTACCTGTGTGCAGCCAGCAGCAGCGGTGCATATGGAGGTGTGGAGGATCTATAAGGACACTCTTGGACACAGAAGGCTTGATAGCACGTCAGCAGTTCAACCTGAGAAGAAGGTGACTGACAGTAGCTGCTCCGCTCTGGAAAGCCACAGGTGGAACGAGGTGGCGAGGTTGACACGGGTTTAAAGGCAGCAATGTTCTCCATTCGTGGGAAATGACCCTGTGAAAGATTTAGAAGGTCTGATAATTCCTTTAATCTGGGTGTCTTGCCATGTTTTTGTAGCTCTGGTGACTGCAGTGACAAACATTTGGATACAATATTAACTTGCAAGGTCATATACCGTATGTGAATGTCTTTCATAGAAATATTAAATAACATAAGATATAGTATAGCACAAAAACCTTTATACAGAAAACTTTTGCCATAAGGACCTCTACAAGTAAAAGAGCAAAAACATCTGGGCATTTTATTAGCATCAGTTCATTTTAGAAAAGCTTTTAATAGGCATTCTTTGCAGAAGATACAGTATTTATGAAGATTTTTTATGATACTTTTTTATGATACTCTGTAGGAAAAGCATAGGTCTATATAGTGTAATTAATAATGGTGGGGTTTTTTGGTTTCAGATTTATTTTGACTGCTGCCTAACTGCCACACTACCCCAACTTACTAGGACACTTGATTAGGACAGAGCCATTGCTAATGCCACTAGTTAACTGCTGAATATACTGGACTTCTCCACAGCCTCTGGATTAGAAACTAGAACTGACTCTCAAGCCACTCTTACCTGCGATGAAGCAGTTTTTGGACAGAGGCTGAGGAAGAGGAGCGGTAACCAGAGGAGGATACGATGCCACCTCATCCCCATGATGCTTTGACTTTTCATCTTTTGTTCATTGATGTTCTTCAGGGACAACAGCCACAGAAAGATAGGCCGGAGATTATTTTTCCTCTCTCTTTGTGTGATTCTACCCTCTCTTTCTGTAACTGACAACATCCCAGAGACATCTGTCTTGTTCTTCCCGTTTAACTTTTTCTTGCAACTTCCTTGCGTATCATTTCCATTTTCCCCTTTGCCCTCATTACAGAAGTTACAGAGTGCCTCTCTTCCTCCTTTCATTCTCTGTCTGTTGTCTCCTCTGCCCCATGTTTGCCTTTTCCTTTGCAGATTGTCTCCCTTCGCTCCTCCCTCTGTGTTCCAGTCTCCCTTCTCTTCAGTCGATCTCGGGCCTTTGACCCCATAACATTTCAGAATCAGTTTCTCTGAAGTATCCAGTGTAGTCCCGGGTTCTAGAATCTCAGGTCCAGACTCTGGAACATTCCTGGGGGCACAGAGATGTTTCAGAACTTGGATTTCTTTTGGACGAGTTCCAGAGGCGTTTGAATAAGTGATGACTGTCATGGTTCCAGGGTTACAAGAACATTTTTTACAGGCCAGTGCTCCTAGGCTGAAGCTACTAAGCTTTGCTCTGTTACACTGTCCCTCACAGGTGCACACACACATACACAAACCGCAACCAAAGCCCTCACAAGATAGGTAGGATTTTACAATCTAGAGAGGGAAAAGAGAGAAGGAGAGGGAAAAGAGAGAACTGGTCAGACCAAAATCCAACATGAGACAAATCTGGGGAGAGTGAAATGCCATGCAGGCTATTCCCTAGCCAAAGCCTACACTATCATGTACAGCTTGATGGAGGCACAGCTCAGCTGATACTGCTACATTGCTTTTTCCTTTTCTTCATTTCCCATTGAATTAAACATGCCCCTTTTCCTCTGACATCTGGCTCCCAGGTTTTATCCAACCAAACGGGTTTTCACACAAGTTTGTTGGAAATTGAAGCTTAGGGCAAAGCTCTCTTCATTACAATACTTAGCAGCTTCAATTTCGCATTTAGACGCACAAAAAGAGGCCAGCAGTGCAGTCATCGCTAGTGTTATATTCCTTGGTCCAGGCTTCAGCCTATGCTATCCGTAAGGAAATAGAAAAGCTTGCACTTTATCTAAAATCGGTAACAAGACTATGTGCTGTGCAAATTTGTAAACCTATGCAGATAACAGCCTAAAATATCTGCGTCTGTGAGATTTACCTGTCGCCGTGGACTCCCCGCACAAAGCTCTCGCCCCATCACAAGTGCACCGTCAACAAACATTCAACTTGTTGCTCTGACATGAGTCGAACAAAACAAGCTACCTGTTCCTCCACACACCTGTCTGTCAGCGGTAACAGACGCCGCTCCGGTAGAAAAAATAGTCCTTTCCAAACATGACTTGAATTATTTTTGCTCGTTACAGCCCAGAGCTCAGCAGAAAAACTGAATGACAGTACAACTGAACTTGACAGAGCTACTCTTTTTTTTTATCTCTCTCTCTCTCTGTCTTACCCTCTCATTCAGAACATGCGGCGCGGGCTGCTAAGGAGATTACAGCGAGCTGCCATCTGGCCAGCAGCGCCTGAGGCGGCAGGATACTGGGCAACAAGTAACGGCGGTGAAACGTTACACTGTTGAGGACCAAGTAACGGAAACTCGAGAGACCCGGAGGCGGCGTGAGAGCAAAAAGTGCGACATATCCGTTTTGCATTTATTACAGAACACCAAAGATTGTCTTTGACTGCAAGGCATTAATTTGCGATTTAAATAATTACCCCCTGCCTGGTAGTAATGCCCCCCCCCCCACACCTACGCGTGATGCGTCTGGGTTGCAGACAAGTGGCTCTCAGAGGAAAAGAGGAACGCTATCAAGGTCGCTAGGCAACGCTGATTGCTCCGGCCACTGAAAGAAATGTGGGATATCATTTTAAGACCTCATATAGTTCATATATTATTTATTTATTCATTTTTATTTAACCAAAGTACTAAATCACTATTTAAGTATGTAATGTGGTCTGTCACAGATAAACCAAGCAATCAAACCAATCAAACACGAGCCGTTAAAGATTGACTTGGAATCATAGCTCATTCATAACTTCTATAAAGGCCTGAGTGCAAAGAGTGTCAGCTACAGTTCACACAGCGTGGGGTGCTTTAAACAGGTTCATTAAGATTTTTACATGAAGACTACCAAGAGTCAAAATCTGAACAATGAAGTAGAGCGAAAGAAACGCAGAAACACTCTAAAAAAAAAAAAAGACAAGTCAACAAAATCAAGAAATAAAATAACAGAAGATAGTTCAATCAAATATATGTATTCCATCAGATTATAATGAAAACTAAAGTATGATCAATAGAAGATTGCTAGTAAACCTGTGTATGAATATGGACCGTTCAGTTCTAACTTTAGTATATTATTACTTACTGGTAGTCCCTGTCGTTTAAGTCACTGAGCTGAATCAACAGTTTTAATAAAGGAAGAAAATTATGAAGAACACTGAAAATTAGATGCAGTAATTGGCAAAAATTAGGCTGTTAAGGCGTTGTTCAGCAGTTTGATGTGAGTCAGCAGGGATGCACACTAACACTGAGTAACTCTTGATAAATATTAACAGAAATTACTTATTGCAGTAGGTCTGTCATGAAGCCATGTATGAAAAAGTAACCAAAGAGTGCAGTGTGTATTTTACTGTAAAAGCGCTATAACACACGTTAGTAATTTACATTCAAAAAATACATGTGCACGTGTGAAAAGCTGAGCGGACTAATGTTATTTTATACTATATCACAATTCAAATTTAAATAATCAAGTTGGATATGTAAAATGTGGATAAATTATTCCGACTCAATAATTGTATTTTTGTTTCTGGTTCAAATGCAAATACTGACAATGTGCACATATGACAATAAAAGAAGACCACTACAAGGCCTATAAAATAAATGTTGCAAAGCGCATTTTTACAGTTTTGTCCTATGGGCTAATCTAAGCCACTTATATGCAAAAATCCTCTAGTTCATCCACCAGCAAGCTATAAACAATCCCCTCAACACAGACACAGCAGAAGCCGCGACACAAGCTCAAGTATACAGTAGTTTATACTTGTGTACTCAAGAGCTCTGCATTTAAATTGTGTAAACATTTCCACCAAAAAAGAACCCTCTCTTATATTTTTCCCTGCCGACAAGTTTTTACGTTATCATACTAATCGCGTTTGAACAGCTGCAATTTGCTTTGGTTGAACAAAGGCATTCTAACTAGGTTTTAATTAAGTGTTCCTAATGACCTTAAGGAGATTAGAGGTTCGCCTTCTAATCAATACCAGGCAGAGAGGAGCAACGGGAGGGGAAAGGAGGAGAGGGGTGGTGGCTAGGGGCTATAGGATAGAGGTAGGGAGGAAAGGGGTGGGTAGGGAAAGAAGAGGAAAAGGAAGGAGGTAGAACAATGAAAAGTGAATGGAGGGAGGAAGGGGGAAAGAAATTGTGGGGGATGAGGGGGGGGGGGGGGGGGGGGGGGGGGGGGTGAGAGACTTGGTCAGATTTTTTAAAAAAAAAGAGGTTGACCATGATGGCAGATTTGTGGATTACCTGGCTTTCTCAAATAGCCTAGCAAACAAATAAATACATAAAATTATGCTTAAAGGCATTAAACCGAAATGGATTGCGTCATCCAGAAGTATTTTGTGCATCACTATACAAGCAAACAGTCACATATATGGTTTGGAACCTTGACTTTTTCCATCCCTCTTATTTTCCTCCTCTTTTTCATTTTCTTTTCCTTTGAGAGGGTGAAAATGACATTACACCACAGTGTCAGATAGACTGTGATCATCAAGAGCTTTGTTAGCCAAGAAGAGTTTCTCTTATCCTCTCTCATAAGACATTTGCATAGATTTGCACAGAGTGTGTCCACATGACAAAGAATCTAGTGATACATTGATTGCATTAATTTATTCAGCCAGGCGCATTCAGTTCGAGAGATTGAAGTGCTATCACACAGACGGGATTAAAACTGGATGACAGTCGCACAATTAATATTGCCTCATTTTCAAAATTATTTGTGTATGACTTATATTTCACTAAATTGTGTTTGCTGGTCTAATAACATTAAGGCTAATATGCTAAATGTAGGCTGTAAATGCATCATGTCTGTGAATCTTCAGAGGAGCATGAATATGTATGGAGACATCCCTGGCCTGGCTGCTGATTAGGAAAAGTGAAATAAATTGGTGGATGGGCTGCGTGTTTCATTTTAAGCAGAGCACAATATTAGGTTTTCCATATGGAAATTTTACATGTGCACACACACACACACACGCACACACAAGCAGATTCAGATACTTCTCTAACAGCATAGTGAGCATTACACAAGTCTTAATTTTGGTGTTGATCAAATAATTATTCAAAAATAAATAATTATTAGACAAACTTTAAGACCTCATGGGGGCATAGGAATCTACTAAACATGGTTTACATACATACATCTTTGTCCAAAGGTCCTCTGCCATAAACAGAGACAGAACTAGCATGGCTGTTTGGGAAAGACTGGATCGGGAAGAAGCTGGTTTGGAACTACACACTGTGTTCCTCAGAAAGGTAAACATTAACATATAGTCTCATATTTAGCTCCATGAATTTAGTTCTAAGAAACAACAAAAGACAAATAAGGCTCTTTCTGCTAAATTAAAAAAATAATAATCTCTGAAAAATTGTAATTTGAAAAAAATCCAAATAAAACAACAATACAGACTGGTTTACACATAACAAATACACAGTTAATATTATTCTGTGTCATACTGTATCCAGGAGACTATGACACAGGTTTATATTTTATTCATAGAAAATTATTTTCAAAATAAATTCCAATGTAGTTAAAAAAAGAAAAAAAAATCAACTTAAATGCCTTGTCAAACTGAAAAAAATAATGAATGAAATGTCCTGTATTTTTTCTAGCCTTCTATAATGACAATATTGTAGCTCCTGACTAATTTACCAACTGTAATTCACTAATGTAAATACTGTAAGTGGGCAAAACAAAAACCAATTTAAATTTCAAGATTAAATCTAAGTATTAAGTAATGAAAACTATACCACCAATAGTGCCATATAAATTTGAGTTCAGCTGGCAAGTTTAGATGTAGAACTCAGCACCAGGCGTGCTGATTTCACCTGAGGGCACAGTTGGTATTTAAATGTTTTATAACAATAAGACACTTTGCTGTTTTTGTCACATCTAGCACAAAGACAGAGTTCTCTAAAAGTCCACCAGTCTTCAAGAATGAATCATTTCTGGCTCTTAGAAAGTACATGTTAATAACTGTCATCTTTGGAGCATATGGTAGTGCAAAGCAGAAGACGTCATGATGAGAATCCAACTCCCTGGTCTTGCTCGAGAAGAGGCTGAAGAGGTGAAAATAAATAAATAAAAGCCTAAAAGCAGAATTAGATGCACAAGAAGAAAAGTCTCAAGAAATTACTAGAGAAAGAAGAAACCATTCAGGCAAACATCTGCATGGCCTGGAGAACTGGTGCAAAGAAGGTTCAAAGTAAATCCATGGTAAAAACCTGGAGGACTTTGAAGACCTTTCAGTTCTTATGAAATAAAATATAGAAGAAGATAAAGGAAAGCAGAAAAAGAATACCTGTAGAAGAATGCTTAAATAGCTGGATGAATGAATGATGAATCCATCCATGACTGTTACATAAAGAAAATATCTGAAACCAGCAGGTGAGACCAGGATGAGGAACATCAGTTTACCAAAGTAAGATAATCTTAAAAAAAGAACCTGTGCTATAATTCTTTGCTGTTGAAGTGATGTGAACTTTACACTGAGGGAGGAAAAAGGAATGGGCAGAAATGGGGAGCTGAACATGGTTTTGTCCTGAGCAAACCCAACAAGAAAATAAGCTTTTTAGAGAAGAAATTTCTAAAGTAGGGAGTCGCAAGGGACTTTAGAGAGTGAGAGCGCGAGAAAAAAGTGCTTTTGCGGGATCCTGAGTTACTTTTGTGAGATCCTGCAAAAGTTTTGTGAGATCCTACGAAACAGTTCTGGCCATTCAGGAATCAGAAGGGTCCACAGAACAGACACGAAGGAGGATTTAGAACTTTTCCTGCGGTCAAGAGAGGTTCCACAAGAGGACATTGTGCACATGCAATGAGATAAGGCATTAAAATTACCCGGAAGTGCGTGGCATTAAATAAAAAACTTATGCAAGATCTTGCAAAAGTACTTGTTTTTCTCCAATGTGTCTTGCGGGGCTCTGTACTTGCTGGGCTGCGCCTAAAGTAACCAGTCTACAACTGCCTGTAGCACTTTGGTCCAGACCAAACTATCTTTTTTCAAATATTAAAGAGCAGGTGGTGCCCCCCTCAGGTCAGCATTTGATTTATGACTAAATACTTGCAAAACTAATGACTTGTCCAGCCTCAGCTGTATGGTTGCTTTGTGTTTACTGCTGATCAGAACATCTTAGCACACAGAAAAATTCTATTTAGCTGGAAGAAAAAACTTGAATGAGTAATTCATCAACTGACTAACTGTTGCTATAATTAAGGGTCATTATGAAATAGTTAATATCTTTACAAACTATCTAATGGTCGGTTTCCACTGAATTTAACTTATTTTGACCCGAATATACAAATGTTGCATAAAGCATTTTCTAATATAATTTAACATTAGATCAAGATTTTTTTGTTGTTTTTTTTTAGAAAACAGATTAGGGGCATAATTTCTGGAGTATTTTGCTTCATCTGCCCTATAACCCATGAAATCTGCTTTTTTCACCACTACTGGGGTTTTTTTTGTTTTGCTTTTTTAACATGAGGGAAATTGTTTCTAAAATGTTACAAATCTACAGTTTTTCAGTGCAAAATGGCTCCTTTTACAATGAGCCAGCTCTGAAGCAATTGCATGAGCTTTAAATATTCCATGCTGGGCTCCCAGTAATTCCCAGACTAACAATTTTCGTTTTTAATCAACTTTTTGTTGTGGAAATTATTTTAACAATGGGTTTACCTTCAAGCAGAAATAATTCTTCAGCAGCTGCAAGTAAAAAAAAAAAGAATTTTAAAAATCGACACATTTGTCAAAACATCAACATGATATTAAGGAAAACAGATGAACACATATGTCACAGTAAACACAGTCATTCAATTCTGAAATCCCAGTTTCACACAGAATTAAGTATACTTTCTTTGGTCATCACATATTACATACACAGTGTAAATGGTACAAAGTATGCAATGTACCAAGTAGTGACTGAACAGGCTCAGGCAGTAGCAATGTTTATAAGTTTTATGCCCAACCTACATTCTTCTAATTAAAGCTACCCTTCAAAAGAGGAAAGAAGAAAAACAAACAACAACAAAATTATTCACCTTTGTAATGCTTCAAAATATCTTTGTAGACCATTCTTTTGAAAACCAAAATTGCCAAAAGTATTCACTCACCCATCTAAATCATTGAATTCAGGTCTTCCAATCACTTCCATGGCTACAGGTGCATAAAACCAAGCACCTAGGCATGCAGACTGTTTCTACAAGCATTCGTGAAAGAGTGGGTCGCTCTCAGGAGCTCAGTGGATTCCAGCGTGGTACTGTGATAGGATGCCACCTGTGCAACAATCCCAGTTGTGAAATGTCCTCACTACTAAATATTCCACAGTCAGCTGTTAGTGATATTATAACAAAGTGGAAGTGATTGGGAACGACAGCAATTTCATGCTCCCAACTTTGTGGGAACAGTTTGGGGATGGCCCCTCCCTGTTCCAACATGACTTTGCACTAGTGCACAAAGCAAGGTCCATAAAGACATAGATGAGTGAGTTTGGAGTGGAAGAACTTGACTGGCCTGCACAGAGTCCTGACCTCAATCTGATAGAACACCTTTGGGATGAATTGCAGCAGAGACTGTGAGCCAGGCCTTCTTGTCCAGCATCAGTGTCTGACCTCACAAATGGGCTTCTAGAAGAATGGTCACAAATTCCCATAAACATGAAAATTCCTAAACCTCGTGGAAAGCCTTCCCTGAAGAGTTGAAGCTGATAGAGCTGCAAAGGGTGGGCCGACGTCATATTAAACCCTATGGATTAAGAAAGGGATGTCACTCAACTTCATATGCCTGTGAAGGCAGATGAGCAATTACTTTTTCAATATAATATACAGTACCAGTCAAATGTTTGAACACTGTCCAAACTTTTGACTGGTATTGTATGTCAGCATCATGCCATAATTTAATCCCAATAATCAAAATAGACCTTCTTTTAATCTCTGTTTTTTTGTTGTTATTTATTTAGCTTTTTGTACAATGAAATTACAAATATCTCATCATATTTACATCATATTCTCATGCACTGAAAAAAGCTTTTGTACACAGTTTGGGAGTGACTTTGCTTTAAGGATTATTTGCATTATTTTAAAACAAACCAAATCATTAAACATCATGATTTGGGACTTTAGAAACAGTGGATCAGTGGGACTACAGTAACCAGCTTGGTAAATAATTTGCATTGCACTTTTTTTTGTAATAAAACTATAGAATTTATTGTCATTTTAAAGGCTGATCCTCACAGTTCCACACAGTAAGAAATTTAAGAAAGAAAGTGAATAATAAGTCATATAAAGGGATTTATAGTTTAATATGTCCCTTGTTTCATATAGAATAGCTACAGACTTGGAAATGTTTCCCTGAATATAGTCAGTTTGTTGTTGCCATGTTAATCTGTCATCAGTCACAACAACAGATTTTGCTGCATAAACCTTTTCAAATTTTGCATCACAGCACATTAGTTCAATATTCACTCCACTTTCTTTTTGATTTTGACTGCAGTGGCTCAAATGGTACCTCAAATCACTGGCTGTAGCCCTGTGATATTTACCAACTAGCCCAGTGATGACAAGATCATGAGAGTGGATTTTTATGGTAATTTACAAATATATCTAGAAATATTCTGGATAGGTTTATGAAAAAATGTGCTCTGTTTTCAATCATCATGTGCTTCTTTGTCCTCTGAGGTACACCAAATTGACAAAATTTTTGTTTTTGCAGTCCATGGTTGGGGCAAACCACCTTTTAACAATCCTCGCCAAATAGTAAGACCTCACTAAATAGAAGGGTCAACACCAAAAATTCTATCATGGCAATACCCCTTTCTTGAGGTCCTGTCAACATCAAACCATTTTAATTATAAATTTTGTTTTATTTCACTTATTTTATTCCAAGCATAAATGGTACTTCATGCAGTCTACAAAGGGACACCTATCGTTTCCTGACAGCAAGCACTGCGCTCATCATTTCGTAAAGTCATGTCCAATCTGCATCGTTGAGAATTAACTAACTACTTGTTACAGAATAGTGCATTGCAGAATAAATGTAAAAGTAAATGTAACTTCTGAAGAAAATGCAGTATTTACAAATATTTTCACCGTTTTTTGTAAAGCGTCTTTTTGCTTTCAGTATGATCAAAGTGGGGATGCTCTTCTCTTTTGTGTAGAAAAAGAAACCAAATTTGACTTATAAAGTTTCACGTCGACATTGGGGAATGTTTAATAAAACTGTGGCTCATAACTTAGTAGGTTTTAGGGTTTCTTGAGGAAAAAAAATATCCCCTAATATTAGATGTCAAGTATGACAGGTGATTGGTGACACTTATATTTTTGCTGCCACTATTCTATGCAGGGTCCACAGCGATAATCAAATTTGCAGTGTCTCTATAAGCAGTATTATTTCTCGATGCTGACATCCAAAAAGATTCCAGCTACAGAGTACTTCAGTGCCAGCACCATGTAATAGATTTTTTTTTAAACACATTCAAATTCTTGAGCAAATTTTGACTTGCCTTTTTAGTCCATCTGTCAAATGGTATTTACAGTAGCTGTCAACAAATACGCATATTCATCAAATCTCAGAAAAACCACAGCAACATGCATTGTTGTCACATTTGCTAGTGTGAGTAAAAATGTAGTTTGCTGTGCTGATGCATGGCTTATTTTTAGGTTATCTCTTCCATTTTCCTCTGACACTTGCGTCATCCTGCTGTCTATACTCTTTATTTCGGTCACTTCTCTCCTACTCCCATGCACCTATCCCACACATCCAACTCTCCACAGGCACCACTCATTCTTTCTTCATCTCTCCATTTCCCTCTCCCCTCCCCATGGCCTCAAACCCTCTTACTGCTCTCCATCACCGCTTCTCTCTAATGTCCTCTTCTTTCTTGTCCTTGTTTTATGCAGCATTTTCTATAAATAGATATATATTTTAATCCATGTTCATCATTTATCCTCCTAGGCTCCAAATGAAATGCACCAGAAACTAGATATAAAAACAATTTGGCTTTTCCCAGGCTTTTCACATTTCATACCCTCAAGTCACAATGTCCATATTGTGTGTCTGTGTGTGTGTGTGTGTGTGGACACGCTTTCTGTCCCCTATTGGGGTTAAGGCCAGTGACACCCTCAGGGCTGTGCTGTCCAATCCCCTCCATGCTGTGTTTCTATAGGATTGAATTAACCTCCTGCCTCTCTTGACAATGCACATACATATAATCATTCAGTCTCAGACACACATACACATACATGTGTGCACACACACACACAAACACACACACACTTTGTCACCTTTCCCCTGTCGAGGCTATATTATTAGCTTGAGGCACTTCAGAAACTATCATCACTTATATTCATCTATTAAAATCAACCTGCTGTGCTATAAATACACAGAATTTGTTTATTTCTTAAAAAGAATGAGGGGGACATGTAACCATTAAGCAGACAAAATGAACACATTCTTGATCAATCACTCATACATGAACAAACAGTGGCACTGGAACCAGTATGATTGATTTTTAAGAGAATTATTATTATTATTTTATTGTTAGTTCTGCTGTTTCAAAGAAAAATAGTCAAGCTATTGTCATAGCCTTAGTACTGGGGGCGACATCTGTTCCACAAAAACTTTAACCACTCAGTTGTTACTGGCTGTATCTGAACATCAATTGCTAACTTGTATTCAGACAGTTAGGCCCATAAATTTTGGGACAATAACACATTATTTATAGTTTTGCCTCTGCACACTACCAGAGTGGGTTTTCAAGTGAAACAACTAAGGTGTGACTGATTTAAGAGATTTTAACAAAAAATATTGGATTATCTGTTTAGGAATTACAAACATTTTTATCTATACTCCCCCATTCACAGAAGTTCAAAAGTAATTGGACAATTGATTGTCAAGTAGTTACATTGCCAGGTTGAGGCATGCTCCCTCTTTATTCCATGATTCTCCGTGACATAGTATTAACAGTTAAAAGATCTAGAGTTCACTGCAAGTGAAGCTTGAATTTTTAGCTGTTCAGTGTAATAGTATGAGCATGTAGGGGAGAGTGGGGTGAGTTGTGCCAGTTTTTACTTAAAGTTACTTTAAAGCAAGACCATGATAGTAATGCTTCCAACTCAAATATATATATATATTTCAGAATGTGGTGCATCCCTGGGAACAATCACTTTGGATCTGAAATATGGTATTTAAGAAATACAGCTTTCTGAAAAAAAGTGGTCTTGTGGCACAACTTGCCCCCGGTGCGGGGTAAGTTGTGCATTTGGAGATAATGCATTGGGGTAAATTGTGCCATTGATTATTCAAGTAAAACAGAATATTTTGATCTCAGAAACTGTAATGCTTTATAAAAGCTAGACAAATACAATACAAAATGACTCATTTAAGGTTTATTTAAAGTTATTTTACAACATCAAAGGCTACTTTTCTACAAGCCTATTGCACCACATGAGCACATCAAAGGTCAGATTTCTTAAACAAGGTCTAGCGCTTTATGAACACACCAGAACAAAGTTGAGTTCAAAATGAAAAAATGAAGAAAAAAATCAGCATCCATCACCTGCACATCCATCCATTGTACTGTTGAGGTAGGTTTTCATTGAGTAATAGTAATAGTTTTGTCTAAAAGTTGAAAGCTGTGTGTGATGGCAGGGTGAGCATAACACCATTTTCTTTAGGAGTTGTCAACGCCTTCAGTGAGATGTGAGATTCATGGTTGTCCAAAATGAGCAGAACTGGGTAATTGGTGGAGCAGTTGGTTGAACCCCTGCCTGTCTTCCTCTTATAATTCTGTGGCATTATGATCTATTTCTATTTTTGGTCTAAAATGAAGAATGTCACATAGTTTTAGTGATAAAAAAAAAATAAAACAGTGTACAATTACAATAAATAATAATGGAGGTGAGTTGTGCCACTGGCACAACTTAATCCAGGCCCTCTGGCACAAATCACCCCAACCCAAACTTTTTGGAAAAAATGCATCATCCAGCATTTTTTAGCTAACATAATGCTAGCTGTATAGACTTATAGCGTAGCATACCAAAGCAGTAAAACATTTGTAGAATGTTTTCGAACTTGTCTATAACTGTTCAGACACAACAATCAAAAATCCTTGATCATAGAAATTTTACTTTGTAGGGCAAAAAACATTTTTGAAGTTAAATGTGCTTACTTCTCATGCAATGAGGCTCTCATCTTTACAGGATGAGTAAAATGACTGACTCTTCAAAAATGTGTGGTCACATGACAAATTTCTTTTATGGTTCCCTAGAAACAGGGGGTGGCACAACTTCCCCACTGGCACAAATCACCCCACTTTCCCCTATAGCTGCCTGCAAAGCCAGGTCACTAGTGTTTATTGAGGATGTGAAGTGTTCTGAAGTGTACAGGGCCATAGTCTCTGCTCAGATTCAGCCAAATGCTGCAAAACTGATCAATCAGCGCTTCACATGACAAATGGATAATGACCCAAATCACACCACAAAAACAACCCAAGAGGTTCTAAAAGCAAAGAAATGGGATTTCCTTCAATGGCCAAGTCAGTCACATGATCTCAACGTTTATTGTCATTATACAGGATGTACAGTGAGATTGGAGGCAGAGAGATCAACAAACAAGCAGCAATTGAAGGTGACTGCTGTAAAGGCTTTCACTTTTTTTTTCTTACCAATTTGAAAAGAGACACCACACATTTGGGGTGTTACATCTCTTTGAGTTTGAAACGCATTCTCTGTAAACTCAAATGGGAGAGACTTGTTCTTTCCAAGACATATCCACTCTAAAGCAAACCCTGCTTTTTTTGTCTTTCTGGATGCTAATGAAAACCATAATTAACAAAGTTTTGAAACTTGCAACTGAGACCATAAACTCATCAGGAAATTGTTGGCATGGGGAGCTAAAGGGTTGTTTTCCCTGAGACTTCTATTCTAGCTTCTTTTTGCAGCTGCAGAAGTACCTCTCTGCTGTTCATTAAAAAGAATCCAGGTTTAAAGCACTCTGACATCCACTTATCAGCTAAATCCATCTTATATGTACAGAATATGGAATATGTACAGAATTTAGAATTTAGAAATGATGTTTCTATGAAATAATAAAGGTTTGTGCTTTTAATATTGACACAAGTTATTAATGTAAGTATTAACCCTTCTAAGGTCTAATTAGTTTTCTGAGAAAGAGTTACTGCTGTATATCAAACCTTCCAACTATCTATTGGCCACTGGTGGGGGATTTAAAGTGCCACTAATTCACTGGCCAGTGACACATCAGACTATTTATTAAAGTACACTAACTTAATGAATGGCCCATAGAATGGAGAGTTAAAACATTTACTGTCCTAAGAGAGAGATAGAGAGCAATAGACAGAGAAAGAGGCTGGGAATGGGACCAGAGAGAGGGAGTCAGAGAAATTAGAGTGAGAATAAATGGCCCATCGTATAGAGTTAAGACGTTAAAAGTGCAAATAGACAGCTGACCCTCTTATAGCTCGAACATGCAGCGCAAATGCACACAGCCACCAAGCCACTTTACACCCTGTGTGATTGAGGGATGGGGGAGAGAATAGGGAAAGAGAGGGGAAAGGATGGTGAATGGGATGACACAAGTGGATGGAATGTTGGGAAAAAAAACTGAAGAGGCGAGAGATAGAAGTGAGGTGAAGTGATTTATAGTGAGAGTGAATACAAGGCAAAAATAAAAGAATGAACGAAGGAGAGAGGCATGTGAAAAGAACGAAAGAGAAAGAACAGAGAAAAAGGACATTTTTGACAATTTGCACAAATATTGCAAGCAGAGTGGTCTGCTAATGTGAGTTCATGAAGAGAAGATGAAGGAGTAAAGAGAGAATTGTAAAAAGAGACAGAGGAGAAAAGACAGTAATTCTTCATTCCCTCTTGTTACATAACTCATTTAAAGCTTCTGGATTAACCAAAAGAAAATATGTTCCAGGGTTTGTTTGTTTTTTTACTATTTATTACACTCCAATATACAAATATTTGTTTGTTTTTTTGCTACCCATGCTCATATATGAGGGCTAGTAGAGTTGCGTCTGTGCACTTATTCTCCTTATCTGTCTCTGCTTGAGTGTATGTCAGGGGAGTTAGATTTTTTGAGAGGCCATTACCACCGTCAGTCTGTGTCACTAGGCCTGTGAAACCCGAGGGAACCCCACCACTGATACATGGGAATACAGGAATAAAACACGCACACATAGTGAAGCAATACACACACATTCACACATGCACATACATGTATGTGCGTGTGAGGTTAAGTAGCCCCAAAAACAGGCCTTTGAAACGCCATCAGTGTGATTAGTGCAAAGCTGCCACACATTAGCACTTTACAGGACCCATAGCCTAAAACAGATATGGCCACCCTTGGAGACTGACCCTGCTTGGCACTAGATTAAGAGGTGAAAATCACATCCAGGCTTCCTCTCAAATCCAATAAGAAGCCCTCCAAAATTTTATCAGAGCCCAGTATGAGGTCTACATGTAGAAGTCACTTTGTGTAACTTAAATATTTCCAGAAAATCTGAGAAAATAACAACAACAACAAAAAAAAGAATGTTTTTATACTTGAATTGATTGATATCACCACCACTTTCAAGCCATCTCCTTGATCATTAAATCCCAGTGTCCATTTATTCAAATGTACCCAGTTACAGTAAAATGTGCATTATGCAAATACTGGCAACTTTCAACACCACATATCTGCAAGGCACTTTCTACAGCTGTCTAGACTAATGGTGTCATTAGGTCTTATGGGCAGTTATATCTGTATGCCACTGGTATAACAGTGAAACTTTATGCAGGTAAATGGCAAATGAAATGGGTCTGAAAATGTATCTTAGTGGGCTCCCAAAAAATGTTTGCAATCACTTAGAATGACTGAGAAAGTCTTAACAGACAGGTGAGCTCTGAAAAAAAAAAAAAAGAAGCACTGCTTATCACAGTTATCAACAGTGACAGATCAGGGTTAGAGCCCCCTTTTAGCTTAAGCTCAACAGTCACAAAAAAACCCCCGTGTCATTTATTAGTCAGTTATGCTGAGTAGAGTAAAACAGACCAATGCTGAGTTTTATTTTCATGTAGGTAAAAAAAAGCAACCAATGTGAATACTAAACTGAGAAACTCGAAAAAATAGAGTTTGAAGCAAGTACAGCAGGAGTTTATGAGAGAAAAGAGGAGATGGTAAAGAAGAGCAGTGCTTTGAGAAGGGCAGAGAAGGCAGGAAAGATGTAGATGAAGCCAGAAGGTGGAGGAGGAGAAGAAAGGAGTTAAGTTGGCCATTAGCGATGCGCCGTGTGGAACTCACTCTTACATGCGTTCCACAAGGTTAACGATAAGAGCCCCTCGGCAGCTGAAATGCTCAAGTAGCTTTTATCGTATCATAATAATGAATCAAAGATAAAATAAAATAAATGAACTCCAAAATAAAAGCAAGTAAAATAAAACATATGTGCAGTGGGCTGAATGACCCGGCAGCAGCCCAAATGGAAAAGCACAAGAGGTACTGTAGAAAGAGAGAAGGAAAAAAAGGAATAAAATATTGGTCTCTTTCCACTAATATCTTCTTATGTCATCTGGTTGAAAAATATTTGCCTGCAGGTCAGGGCTCCCCCTGTTAGGAAAAGGCTTCTTAAAACGCTTCACGGCTCTTTGCTACATTAAATATCTGGCCTCTGCTTCCCATTTACTGCTGCTGGCTATTAGGGGGGGCCAAGAGAGCTAGAACGAGAAGACTAGGAGGTGTAAATGTGACAACAAGAAAGGGAATAAAAGGAAGTAACAGTGGACAAGAAAGGAAGCAGAATGTCTGAAAATAAGAAATTAAAAGGGCAGAAGCTAATGATTTAAAATACACACAAAAATGATTTGAACAGCCAACACTGTGTTGTTTTTTACTCTTACACAGCATGTCTTAATCCATGTATGTGTGTGTGTGTGTATGTGTGTGTCTGTTGGTGTGTTTAGTGCCCCTGGCAAGAGCAGATTTGGCCATTCAGAATGGACAGTAGTTAGCCACCCACAGAAGCAAGCTGTTACCACCTTCTCTTTTCTTCTCTCCTTCCCTACTCCTACTCTCTCTTTCTTTTCCCCTTCCTCTCACGCTTTATATCCTTTATTGCTCTCTTGCAGTGTTGTACTTGCTATCATGAAGCCTGTAATGATAATGTTATCATTTTCTGATTCTGATTAACAAACATTTTTGCTGTGATTACTGTTTTTGAGCTTGATTTCTAAAGCCAGTCTGCTAATCTATCCAGAAGATGGTTAAAGGGTGGATCAAAGTGGACTTCAAAGTGGAGGGCCGACTATGACCGATCCTGGCAACAATCATTCAATCAATCTCAATCATTTTTCTTAACTTAAAGTTAATTTAAACAACCTCACCCTATGGACGGAACCCACTGGCCACCTAATTAGTTAACCTTGCTAGTATCGGATTGCTTTCAGAACTGCTTTCATTGTTCATGGCATAGATTCAACAAGGAAAACGAAAGCATTCCTCAAAGGTTTTGGTCCTTATTGACATGACAGCTTCACACAGTTTCTGCAGGTTTGTCGGCTGCACATCCATGATGCAAATCTCCCGTTCCACTACATCCCAAAGCTGCTCTATTGGATTGTGACTGTGGAGGCCATTTGAGCACAGAGAACTCCTTGTCATGTTCAAGAAGCCAGCTGTGTGACATGGAGTGTTATCCTCCAGGAAGGAGCCATCAGGAGATGGGTACACTGTAGTCATGAAGGGATGGACATAGACAGCACATATTCAGCAGACTGTGGCATTTGAATGATGCTTAATTGGTACTAAGGTGCTCAGTGTGTAAAGAAAAGACCCCCCCCCCCCCCCCCCCCCCCCCCACACACACACACACACACCATTTTACCATCATCACCACCTGAACTGTTGAAACAAAGCAGGATGAATTTATGCTTTCATTTGTTTATACCAAATTCTGACCCTAAAGTCGCAGCAGACATCAATACTCACTGACCAGGTAATGTTTTATCCAATCTTCTGTGTCCAGTGTTGGTGAGTCTGTGTGAATTGTTTCCTATTCTTATTGCACCTGTGTGGTCTTCTGCTGCTGTAACCCATCTGCTTCAAGGTTGTAGATTCAGAGATGCTCTTCTGCATACTTTGGTTGTAATGAGTGTTTATTTGAGATACTTGAGCAGCTTGAAAGCAGTCTAGCCATTCTCCTCTGACCTCTGGCATCAACAAGATATTTTTGCCAAGAGAACTGCTGCGCTCTGCTTTGGAGCATTCTCTGTAAATCCTAGATGGCTTTGTGGTAAAATATACAGTTTCTGAATTACTCAGACTAGCCTGTCTGGTACCAACAACCATACCTAATTAAATTCACTTAAATCACCTTTCTTCACTATTCTAACTCTTGGTTAGAACTTGTCTACATGCCTAAATGCATTGAGTTGTTGCAATGTGATTGGCTGATTCGATATTTGTGTTAACAGGCAGTTGAACAGGTTGTACCTAATAAAATGGCTGGTGAGTGTACAATAAGGACTTAATGAAACACATGTTAGAAAACCCCCCCATTAAGAATCAGACACAAGACAGATTTCAAAACTGGAAGCCTGGTTTTTAATTGATATTGCTCTACTGTAATAATCCTGAAAGGCATAGTCTGGAGTAACACATGTAATGTTTTAACCCATAGTAGTTTAAGTTACAGAATCATAGGTCTCTCTTTTGCATTGAACATATATACAATGTGAAATAAATACATTTACACGAATGGACATTATTGTTTGAGCACACTTGTATGATACACATCACAAAAATATACAGGTAATTGTTTCTTTTTTTTTTTTCTCATTTACTGATGTGAAGCACATCTAAAAACCTACAGACATGTTTTTAATAACACTACAGGGACGTCTTTCATCAACTCTTCTTCCCCACTCAAGGGTCTTTTTGTCCTTAATTATGCCTTTTATCCAAGTGTTCCCAAACTTTCTCCCTTTCTTAAATATATTCTTCATATTTGCAAATTCAGGCTGCAAGGTAAGCTGCAGCACAGGTGGCAGTCACACCTGGGGATTAACTACAACTAAATAACCATACACTGTAGAGCTGTAGATAAACACTGCTTGGCCTTAGCAGTTTTCAGGGGCAGCCATGGAAAGTGGACAAACCTGCTTTGTTACTGAGGCTCAATAAGCCATCGTTCTGTTCCAGCTAAACTACTGTTACATGAAGAGTTTGCAGCTAATTGATCCAAATTATAGGAATAACATGATGCCCTAAGTGAAAACAGCTCAAACTATTTGCATCAGGGGCTCTGCAAAAACCCACACAATCCTTCATTTGCCTTTCCTTTAGTTTTGTACACTAAAGACAGAATCATTCCAAGAGATTATTTTAGTATTCGGATCAATGATCCAACAGAAACATGTGCAACACTTGCCTCATCATTGTACAGTCTTCAAAATATTGCTTTTTAACAAGAAAAAAAATGTGCATTTAAATAATATTGCGGCTATGAGCAGCAGGTTACATCAAAACCTCTGAAAGAAACATACAATCTCCTTTCCAGATTTTTGCTGGCCAAATTCAGCTTTATAGTCATCTGAAATGACAGCAGTGAGCAAAAATAAAGTGGCATCGTTGTGAACCATTTTCAGTTCCAATGTCAAACACGGCTATTAACCAGATTCAGCTCTGCACTGATCACTTGACAAGTCACACATCTTTCTTGGTGAATCGTTTCAGGAGTACACACAATTTTGGGGCAACTGACAAATAAATAAATAGTAATAGAAAACAGTAACAGAAAATAACAGTAAGAAAAGAGCACCTTTCTTCCATATGTTGTGTGTAGAATAATGTACAGCAGGCGGCAATGAATGCCATCCCTTTTACAGTGGGACACTGTCCTAAGTTACAATCAAGATACATATTCCATTATGCAATTGGAAGCTTGACCTAAAAATATGTATTCACCCGTGAAACCTTTTTTTTTCTCCTGTATATTCATCCTCTACAAAAGCTGTTAAAACCTTGGATGAACACTAGAATATTTGAAGTCGTGGTGCTTGTATCACAGCGTATGGATCCACAAATTTGTATTAACAGGTACAGCAATCACATGTTATTTAAAGTTGGGGAAAAGTTGAGTTTAAATATGAATTTTGCAGAACCAGGTCCCCGACAGTGTAATGAATATATGGCGTAGAGAAGCAGCAAGTGCAAATTAAACACGACCCGCATTTAAAAAAAACCAAAACATTTCTTTCCCATCAATCCACAAAAAGCTTTCACTGTTTATTGTAAAGCAAGATATTTTCCAGGAAACGGGGCCAAAAAAAAAAAAATCTGCCTAGTATTTTCTCTTTTCACCTGCTGAAACAGTAAAGATAATGACTGAGCTGAGCTGTATGGAAGGCAGTTATGTACAGCGAGTTTATCAAAAAAGAGTCACCTACAGTTCTGAAATACTCAAATGTCCTTTTCATTTCAGCTTTATTTAACCTAAAGATATACAATATACTGTTCAATCTACAGGAAAGTTACACAAATGATCCCTTTTTAAATACTTGTTAAGGTGTTTCTTCATTTAGATACTAAATATTTAATTATTTATGTATAGTTTGGTAAAGATGGATACTGTAATTTGATCCTGGTGGTCTAGTAAAATTTCTAGAAGAAGAGCCTTATATACGGTTCGGTTCATTGTGAGAGAATCCGGTGCCCAGACCCCCAGCGGACTGATCCGACAGACAGACAGACAACATGGCCTCTACTCTACTCTGTGTTGTCTAAAGAAGAAGCACACGGCACAAGAACGGGAATCACCACAAGAAAAAGTACACAGCAACGCCTCAGAGGACTCAACAGAGGAGGAAAAGTTCAAACATAAAAAAAAAAGACCTAAAAGAAAAAACAGATGAACTAAAGAGAGATTTTTTTCTTGATAGAAAAAACAGCAAACATGAAACACACAGGTTGAACTACATTTTTTCTTTTTTTTCCTTGATTTTTGTGTCCAATAAAATGTCTTATGTTAGAATTATAATCTGCATAATTTACAATATACAATGTTTAAGAAGGCTGAGAAAATACCCCTTACTAATAATACTGATGGTTGATACTGAGTGTGTGAAGTTAGAGATCAACTACATTTAAACTGCAGCACTCCTCCGCTGTGACAAGTTGCCATTTTATATTAGATTACACTGTCATCAGGAATACACATTTTGGCATCCTCACTCGGCTTTAGAAAGTGCATCAATACATATATATATTTAAAAAAAAATCCATCAACTTTTTACCTGTTAAAGCTGCAATAACTCAACCACACATAATGCAATTTTACTGTAACCGCAAAATCAGGGTCTCTTCATTTGACTCTAAAATGTAAGACGGCTGCCTGTCAGCTCAGCTTTTCCAATTTCTGTTCCTGGAGAAAGTATCTGAATTTTAACAAGCAACAGTACTGCTGTTGACAAATCAGTGTCAAATTATGTGAATTATTATTTTAAGCCTGTTAAAGCTACAGTTGAGCTGAGGTAATTAATGTCCCGTGATTAATTTCTACAGAAGTTGATTTTAATTGCACAATATGGTAATTGTACTACTTCAGATGGTGTGTGGTAGAATAGGATAAAAGCCTTAACAATTTCAACTCCTCAAAAAAAATAAAAAATAAAAAAATAAATCAAGTGTTTCAGGAAAGGGGACAGTGAGGTAACAGGACATTTTGATTTTTGCAAGCACCATTACCCCTCAGCACAGATTTTAAATTTAGTCAAGTTATTCTTATGGTCCCCACACTCAGTCACACGGCCAAAAGAAATGCACCTCAAGTTGCAAATGAGAGAAAGTTGTGTACTATTTAACAGTTTGTTTCAATAGAAGCATCGTCCTACTTCAATCAGATCAAATGTCACTGCAAAAAGAGCCTGGTACCATGGAAGGTGCAAACCTCAGAAAGTGATAACTGCAAACTGGATGCTGGATCTTTTTTGTTTTTAGTTCTCCCCGTTACCACATTTACACAGCTTTTATGTGAGAACACCAGTAACATTTGATCTCAACATTCCTGATTCATATTTTTCTGCCTAACTGTCATAAAAGGAAATGCCCAGTGACTGTTATCTAATAGCTTATGGCAAGTTACACAGAGAGAAGGAGAAGCTACACATTCTCCTGCAAATCCTCATCCTCTTTCTCCCTAATTTAAGACTGGCATGTAATGTTAATATTGCAGACTTAGTCCATATGCACAAACCCCTCCTTTAAAAACCACTATTGCTCAGAGTTTCTAAGATAAACGCTGATTTGTTAATACATTATTACTTGTTATATTTATATATATATGATAATTGCTGAAAGTGGTCAAGCTGATAGAAAAAAGGAAAGACATATTGATTGATTCAGTTTTAAGAAGACAATATTAATAACAAAAACAAAGCCATGTTATATGTCATATACAGGATGACAATTATTTACAACCCTAATATCTGTATCATCGCTAAGATTATTTTCAAAGTAGAAATTAAGAAAAAAAATTGAGGAAATTTAAAGTAACAATAGTTGTTCTTCAGTCAGTTTTGTCAGCACACCTTTCCTTCTGGTTTAAACTGCGTCGAGTGACTGAGGCTCCCCCTACGCTCCCTGAATGAGTCACAAAAATATTTCTGTACTGACGCAGGAGATGAGCTGAAAATTGCAAACACAACAGGGCAAAGAGGGTAATACAAAGGTGAAATTTGGAGGTTTTGGAAATTGGCTAATGAGCATGGGTTGGACTACTCCTAATGGCACATTGACAGACTTTAATCCCTACTGATTGGTATGTGAAGAGCTGCAAATCGGGGCCACAAAACTGCTAAAAATGGTTCAAATACAAATCTGAACACAAGAGGCGTTTTTGACAGAATATATACAGTATAACGCAGAATGTGAACTCAGCCCACATCTGTTTGTTAGCCAAGCATGGTTGCAGTCTTGACAGTATAGATCGAGTCTTATTTTGCTGTTAGTAAGTAAGAAGTCATATTTCTACTTATGAACTCTGTCAATCAGTCACACCTCATGTGGTTAGAATATCTGAAACCATTTTAAGCTTTGCCAAGTGTACAGACATTGATACTATGGCAAAACTGACAGGTCTGAGAGGCCAGGATGGCGAATCCTTAGCAAATACAGCAAACAGTAAAGGTACAGTTGAAGTAGGGGAGTCATGGGAAACCAGGAATTGAATTTAGGGAGAACCAGAAAGAGTTTAAAGCAGTTGTTTCCAATCCTGTTCCTTAAAACCCTAAGCCCTGCTGGTTTTGATAATACCCAGGAAAAAAAATGAAATAATTGTTGGAAGAGAGAACCAGCGATACTCTTGAGGCCCAGGACTGAAAACCACTGGCACATCAAAACAGAAACAGTTTTGGGTTATGACAGTAAAGTTTGCTGGCATCCTCTGAATGGATGATTCCATTCTTTGGCAGGGCAAATCTCCTCTTCTTTTCTTTCTGTCCATTGATTCAAATTTCATTGTACATGTACAAGGAAAATGTCATTAATACCTCCTAAGTGTTCATCTTTTCCACTCGTTGTCTTCTTGAACACTAAAAAACTCTGAGGGAAATAGGAGGGGGAAGGAGACACGAGTGCAGTCTTACAGTCTCTCAGAACTAAAATGAAGACTTTTCAGTTTCTTTTAAAGGTGTCCTCATTTAAGCGTTTGTCATTAATAACATCCCAATTGTTATTAACTGCATAAGTGTTTTGTCATCATCAGTGTTTGGAGTCACTGTGGGACCTTTTAAGCCACTGTTAGCAAATCTCTTCTTCTGTTGGTAAATGGGAATTACACAATCTGTCACCCTCTTTCCCCCAAAAGATCATCAAGTCAACACCCTTTTGTCAAAGACATGGTGTTTTGAGTTCAGGTAGAAGGTTTGGATATCTTCTTTATTTATAGCGAGATGTGTCAGCAGACAAACTTCATATTTCTGTGTGTGTGTGTGTGTGTGTGTGTGTGTGTGTGTATGTGTGTGCATGTGTGTGAGAGTGTGTGTAAAAGAGCAAGAGGTCATTCAAAGTTACTGTTCATAGTTCCAGTTGAAGCCCAGCTGGTTCAGACTCAAGTCATCCTTCCATCTAATCCCTGTTCTCAGACCTTGGCTTCCAGCAGCTCCAAGAATAGTTTGTGCATTGGGACTTTGCCATCCTGCTTGATGCTGTAGAAGTGCTGCACAGCCTTGGTGGAGGTCTGGCGAAGCAAGGGGAGGGTCATGAGCAGCTTGCCCGCCCGGCGGGGATCCTCCTGATGCTGGGAAGCCTCATAGTCCTGCAGAGCCTCATGGAGAACATCCTGGAGCTTCTGCACTGCATCCACATCTTCAATATGCATGGAGTCTGACGAAAGAGAACAGACAATGTATAAGTAAAATTCTAAAGAATGTATAGTAATAGCCACATCCACTGAGATTTAATTTCAGAACAGATCTCTCCCACAACTCTGTGAAATGTTTTAAGCAGTGTGTGTTTGTACCACTGCCACCATTGTCTGCTTTGAGTCAGAGTAGAGAAGTGTTAAAGATTAAACCAAACTTCCAAACAGGAACAATGTGTGGATGTTCCTGAGAACCATAAGTTTAGACTGAATATACTATAACTATAAATTCTACTGACCTTCTCATGCTTTTCATGCCTGCCGTAAAAATGTAAACACGCTTTGAGAATTTAGCAAAAAGCTCATTTAGTTGCATTAAAGGCTGTTTTGAACTATTTCTCAGTTCAAAACAGCACTCAGAGTTTTTTTTTTTTTTTTTTTTTAATACAGAAACAGGACTATATACAGAGTCTGCTTCATTTTCCGTCTTCAAAGCGTGGAGCTGTGGGAGTGATGAATGGCCAGGCAAAGAGACAAGTGGGTGGAGAAAAAAACAGACAGACTTGTAAAATGATCAAGAGATGAAGGAACACCTGAGAGTTTGTGTGTGTGTGTGTGTGTGTGTGTGTAGGGGTGGTGGTGGTGGTAGAGGTGCAGGAGCATCTGGCTGTACACATCTGTAATCTCTCTTTGAGCTAGTATGTAAGGTGTGTTTTAGCAGTGGCAGTAAAGTCTGACGATGTCCCTCAATAATAATGCTCCATATTGCCCCTGAGGGAGGCAAGGTCTTAATGTGAGCTGGCCTTTAGCTCCAAACCTCCGATCAATGTCTACGATCAATGACTACATGCATGTTAAATAATAATCACAAGACAACTATTGATAGTTTTCTCCCCCACTCACCTACCGCCACTCATCTACCCCCACCACTACCACGCACACACCTACAAAACATTTGATTTGCTTAGACATATGATTGCATGCATACAGTTAAATACACACACACAGACACTACAGGTGTGTACAGAAAGGACAATAATCTGATGTGCATTCACTATGTAAACTTTCTGTCAGCTGTGTGGATCTCTCAAATACATAATCTTTTGTTGTGACCTCCTATGGCCAGTACACATTATACACTTTAGATTTAGATCTTCACGTTTTACATCAGTTGTATCAACTGACTTAAAAGATGCATCAGCAACACATGTGTTTAATACTGAGTAGTAGAAATTCCTGGGCATTTTAGCTGTTTGGAGGTCTAGTGTTGTGTATGTGTGGTTGTTGCCTGCCACTGGTGGCAGCTTTTAGTGAAGGATACTGCAGTTCAACCAAATACTTCCCACTGGGTACTTGTTAAAGACAATATCTTTCCCAGACACACATGCTCACATCATCTAGGTGCACAGATGGGAATTAGAGCAAGTGTGAAATATATAAATTATATTGTTCAGACAAATAAAATCAACATAAAATGTGCCTGCAAAGCCACATACACACAGATGTGCACACAAATGGACAAGCACAATCAAATACGCTGAGCTGGATCTATCGAGGATAATGCATGTATCAGTATGCAGGACCAGGCCGGTTAGTGGGTTGGATTCTGTGAGAATCAATAGAAAATTCAGCTTCCATTGGTTCTCAAATATTCCACTTGTGGTCCACTGGTCTGAATTTTTTTTAGAAACTTTTCTCTGTGATGATATTTTCCTTAGTGGGTAACAGTATTGATGAGGGAGGGGAGGGAAGCTTAAGGTTAAGCTGATATTTATTTTTGTATATACAGAATATGACTATATATTTAACTTTCCCTTATACAGTACCACATTCATAGGGATTTTTTTTTATTGCATATGACATTAGGACTGAGTCCTAATGTCATATGCAATTGGATTGGGGGGCAAATCTTATCTTCTTTTTTCTTGAATTTGTAACAGGCTGTGTAGTGAATAGGCACAAGTTAAAGTGCAGTTTAATGAGTTTCACATTGTTTTTGATTAGCATTGTGTGTTTAGTATTTAAGCTGGTAGACACGGCTTCTGCCTGTTCTGTGACCCGCAGTAAACTCACAAGTAAAACAGCAGATGTTAATGAGCACAAGTACATAAGGCTGTTAAAACGTACATGTTAACATGGAACTCACAATTCGCACTCACACAAAAAGGAATACACACACACACATACATGCACGCATGCACGCACGCACACACAATCACATACCCACACATGTGCCTCCTGTTTCCCATGGCTAGTTTAGCTTTCTTTACATGTGGGGCACGTTTGCTAACATTTCTTAAGGCTTGGCTTCATTAATGCACAATTAGCATCCTGTGAATTAATTAGTGTCAGTGCCCTTCAAAATGCTAATGCTAGCATTCTGTTGTCTTGAAGAGCAGTTAGAGTGTCTGGGCAATGATACAAAGTTCTTATTTGGCCGTCAGCAATTTCGAATTCAATCAGTTAAAAGAATGATGACTTGAAATGTGAATTTTCTTGAGAGTGATTTTAGCTTTTGACAGAGTTTACTAACCTGACATTTCCATCATAATGAAGTGCATATTTTAGCTGGACATTTACATTGCCAGTGTCAAAATGGCATTTTTATACTAATGACACAGTACTCAGTATTGACAAAACTAAAAGGTAATTGTGAAAATAAACCAAATGTGTGCATTAATAAAATAATATGTAAACAATGAGTTTTTAAATATGGGTGAACCAACTATTGGAAACACAGTTCAACATACTGTAGTCCAATACAAAGCTATGCGATTTTGGCTCAGATGTGGATGGCAAGACTGTACCTCTTAAATTCATAATTCAATAGATGAAAGGATTAAATTAATCTGTAAAATAAAGATGCAGGCCAAGTTAAATCAATACATTTGAAACACTGACATTTAGCAGGTGTCCATGTACTTTACCTTTCAGTTAGGTGTATGTTTTTGAGAATGTTAACGAATGAGCCATTGTGTCTAATGTCAGGACCATTTCACTTTAAAAGATCATGAAATATTGCTACTATGAGATTTTCTTGTCAATGTACTGGATGTTTGCCAAATATTAATGATCCTTAATTCTGTTGTCCAGCTGAAATAACTAAAATGTTCTCTTTAACTTTCAGTCAGCAGCATTCATAGAATAACTGAAACACACACATGCATGGACACAAATGCGCACACAAGCAGAGGCAAGAGATTGATTGTCACACAAAGCCCACAGGAACAGCATGTCAATATTTTCTGCATGTGCATAGCAGAATCTAAGTATGTGTGTAAGCAAACATTTTCAAATGGTCCACATTTAGGTACATGCTAATGCTCTATGTTTCACTGCGTCTTAATATATGTACCAGATTTATGCTTTTTGATATTTGAGAAAATGTGTATGAGAATTTATTTGTGTAAACATGTGTATGTATGCCTTGATAGTGGCACAACCAGAACAAAAGGCCCCTCCCTCCTTATTCAAAGCTCTCCCATTGCATTCTCCCATTTAAACACATTGTATTGACAGCTCCCCCCTTGTAATTAAAGAGTACTGAAGAGCTGGCCGACTTCCAAGACAAAGTTCAAAAGACGGGTCATGGGAGGAAGAAGGCGTGTGTGTGTGAGAGAGTGCGTGTGTGCGTGCGTGTGTCAGTCAGCTGTCGATGCAGCTGGACACATCAGAGAGGGGGCCTTATCGACAGATTTTGGGTTCTAATGATTTCACCTTATTTAACAGGCATCTGAAGAGACGACTATGCTAATTGTAAAAAGGATCGGCACTTTGGTGGTTAGATTCGAATTAAAAATATGTGCGTGTGTTTTTGCAATGAGGGAGTGACTGTGTGATTATGTATGCATACGATATTTGTCGCTATGTGACAAATACTGTATGCATACATTTTGACACTTGATTAGAGTACGTTGAGGGAACTGTGTAAGCATGGGTATGTCACAGTTGTGTGTAGAGTACTGAAATCAGCCCTCTGATGGTTCAGCTTAAATGAGCCCCGTGGGACTGGGAATCCTAGGATTAACTGTCTTCCACCAGTACAACACAGATGTGCAGACAGACAAAAATATCAGCTGAGAGTGAAGAATTTCCAACCTGAGTTAGCCAAAGCAATGGCCTTGAGAGTGACAAATTCCTCCTTCTCTAGTTTCATAGTTTTGTATTTCTTAACCAGCTGAAGGATGGCATTGTTCAGGTCCAGAAGTCCAGCTAATTTTGACTGGTCCTCATCCATTATGTAGTCCTCGGCATACACCAACTACAGAGAGAAACAGAGATCACAGATAAAACATGTGGCAACCTCTGGACAGAAAAATTAAGTTCTTGAATGCCCACTTCAGGGTCGCTCCAAAAGTGAGTCATTCCCCATTGCATTAGGGTTTGAGGTATGCATTATGAGGGGTGACAAACACTGATGCAATACTTACCTTGTCTTCAAAGGGCAGTGAACGGTAGACAACGCGTAGGATCAGGATTTCCATCCATGCACTCTGTAGGAGACTCATCTGGTCTGCCAGAGACAGCGTGGAAAAACCTGGTAAACATTGAGACACAAAATAAAAGCAAGAGAAGGATTGTTAATTTGATTTATCACCCCAAACAAACCAAATTGTTAAGGGATTTGTCTTTCAGAAACAAAATAAAATTCAGTGCAATATTACCGCACAATATTAGAGGAAAATGCATCCTGTCTGTTTTTCTAAAGCAGAGTTTTTTGGGATTACTTTTTTGTGCTGGTGTCTAATAAAAAGCCACGCTTGTTAAGTAAACACAAAGTCATTTAAAAGTAGAATTAACAGGAAAGCAACAAAATGAAAAAAAAAAGAGAGCTTGTTTTAATGATAGTATGAGGGTCAAGACTCCCCTTCATTCCCTCCTTGCCCAACCTCAATCCATCCACTTGACTAGAGTCCTCCTCCTCCTCCTCTTCTTCTTCCTCCTTTTCCTTTCTCTCCTGTGCCCAGGGGTATTCTCTGGGGAAAGGGAGCCTTATCTTTCCCTGACACAACCTCCATGGATCAATGCTGGCCATCGCTGCTGCGCTGCTCAAATACACACACTAACCGCTGCCATGGCCTTAAAACTCCCGGTTTCTACGGTGTCAATCCATGTCTTTCTATTTGCCTATGTCTATATCTGTCTATCTCTTTAATCACAATCCATTCCTTTTTTATCTATCAGTGTCTGTCTATGACTGGCCATCTCTTTTCACCTTTCTTCCATTCACTTATTATTTTTCAGCTAGTGGGTTGTCTCTGCTTCAGTCAATTTGATTAACATTTTTGCATTTTTGCTTGATGCTTTTTGACTGCAATGTTTTCGATTCCTCGAGCCATATATTTTGATTACACTCTTACTTAAGTGCTTCACTTGTAGTCCATCCCTCTCAGTCTTTGTCTTTCTGTCTCTCTCTTTAATGGAACACCTGCCTGCTCACACCTTTCTTCACAGCTGTCCTCTCCTCACACACCTGTCCGTTCACACCTGCCTGTCTGCCTGTGTGTGTGTGTTTTTGAGTGTGAGCCTTCATAGGAAAGGCAGACAGTTTGCCATGCAAGCACACCTGTCAGACCTCGCTGCAGCCCTCCACTGTGTGTTTGTGTATGCGCGTTTGAGCGAAGCATCATGCCAGGAGAAGCAGGCAGATGCGAAGGAAGATATTTCTTTAACAACATCTGCTGCGATGCACCTCCTCTTGAGATGTTAGGTGCGCCAAAGAGTGTGTGTTGGTATTTCTGTGCATGCATGTGCAAAAGGGGCTCTTATCTCACTGTGTGTTGATGGGTAATGGCAGGCGTCTCATTATATCCAGGTTGCAGGCTATTGTTGTTTGTAATGTGCTCTAATTCATTCAATCTTCAACTGTTAACATTTCTAAACACACACACACACACGTAAAGATATGTGATATAATCTCACATATGCATAGACATAAATGCATAGGAACAAGCTGGAAAGAATCCAAATGTGTATGATTGATACACACGTGCGCGCACACACACACACACACACACACACACACACACACACACACACACACACACACACACGGCACAGTGAAGGGAGCAGTATCGTTGCCAACTGGCAGTGTCTTCTTCTACTTAATGAAATCATCAGAAGGGATTAGAGGTGAATTTCTTAAGGGGGTCTTCGTGCGTGCGTGCGCACACACACACACACACACACACACACACACACACACACACACACACACACACACACACGCACACACACACACACACACACACACACACACACACACCTTATTCACAGAGGCAGATGTCTTTAGGGGGTACTTAGGACTTTACCACTCATTGTGGGCTAGGGAAATATGCAATGGCATTGCTAAAATTAACCCACATTCACTTATTGAATCTGTTCAACCCTGGGGTCAAGTGAAGAGAAGATGACATGAGTGAGGGGTTAATATCATTTAATGGTGTCACTGGTTGTGTGTTTTAAATTGTCTTTGTGTGTGTTTTTGGTGCTCAGGTGTTCTGGGCATGACTAAGGTTTCGATCAATTTGCGCACATCCCTCTGGCAGAATCCGGTCCGGGACCAACAGGGGCACACAAGGCTCAAGAAGTGCACACACATACATACATGTGCAAGAATACACACTGAATTACATATACACAAATACATATGTACCATGAATGTAAACGCCACCTATAAAGTTTCTGTATATTAACAATGCTGTTTGTATATTTCCCTATTGCCCTCCTAGTAACACGTAAGGTGTGCAGACATGTGCAACACACACGCATGCACACACCCACACATACCCGGAGGACCCCCCCCCCTCCACACACACACACACACACACACACACACACACACACACACACACACACACACAGGAAACACCAATAATTAAAACCACAGTGATTAATTTATTGAGCTGAAAGTGCAGCTTTTCTTATTGAAGCACATCAATGATTTTTATCAGGATGGTCTGTGAGTGAACGGATGTGTGCAATATGTGAAACTATTTTGCATGCCTGTGTGAACGTGTGTGTACATAAATTGCACATTTAAACATATCTCTTGAGCTGCTGTATCATCAGCAGGTTTGCATTCTCTGTATATGCATACATTCCCATACATATGTTTGCATGTGTGTCTCTTTCTGTGTTTGTGTATGTGTGTGTGTGTGTGTGTGTGTGTGTGTGTGTGCGTGCACACGCGCACACTTCTCCCTCTTCCCTCCCCACCAGCTTGTCTGCGCCGTTCAGCCATCCAATGCCTCTTATCTGTCTGATTAATAGGCGGCCGGCTTCAGGACAAATTAATTAACAGATAACGCCATCTTTCCCTTCTTCCCTTCCTACATTCCTCCCCTCCTTCTCATGAAGCGATCGATACAACAGAAGAAAAGAAACATCAATGGGAATTTAGTGCTGATGATGGAGAGAGAGAGAGAGATATTGATGGAGAGAGAGAGTATCAGAAAGAGTGAGTTGGAGGAGAGAAGAAAGTAAACGGGGGAGAGTTGTTAGAAAGAGTGGTGGTGGTGGTGGTGGGAGGGGTGGAGACCTTTCTTTCATACCTGTGATTTCACTTGACAAAAGAAGGTTTCTTATTTGGCTCTAATTACATTTCCTTTCTGCCTATTGTTGATAAGGCATCTCATACTGTGTGAGTAAGTATGAATGTGTTTGTGTGGATGTTGTTTGCTGTGGTGTTGCGATGCCTATGCTGAATATATAGTAATGTACAACTAAACAAAGTTAAAATATTTGCTTGAAAATATTAGCAGGGACTTTAAAGTGTGCTGTAGGACATTATTATTGGATAAATGCTTGCATCTTTGGTAACAGCATGATTTGGGCTGGATATTAATCTTGCTGTGTTAAAATAGGAGGACGGTACAGATGCACGTAGGTATGTGCACTGACAGAAAGAGGCTACAGTGCAGTCATGCAAACTTAACCTCTACCTCTTGCTCGTGCACTCGCTTTCTTTTTCCTTTTCCCTTTTCTCTATCAGATAACCACATAAAAAACAAACACACCCACAAACACACGTCGATTCCCCAGCCACCCTGCGGCCTGTTTGTCTGCCAAATGAATCCTGACTGCACGTTTACACCCGAGACTGCACAACAGTCTAACACAGAGACACACACACACACACACACACACATACACACAGAATAGCCCTCTCTCACGCCCCAGTTGCTCCAAAGATGCACATGAACACACATATCTAGGAGGCCTATATTTGTTTTCGCATGGTTACAGGGCAAATGGGAACCAGCGAGAAGAGATTGTGATGCTTATGAGTGCCCATGTACTTGTGTATGTACACTGAGAAGTTCTTTGTGCGCGCACATAAGCCTGCGTGTTTGTATGATGGTGGAAATGTACATCTTCAACAACTGAAGCATCAAAGCCTAGTCTCGGCGTGTGCATGTGTGTCATCTAACAGGTGTGAAAACTGGTTGCGATGGTGATCTAGTAACTAGTTATTAATGCGTGACTAGTATCCACGTTCCATAACTCAGGTCTTTTTTTTGTGTCTTTTTTTCTGTGGGGACAAAAAAAAAAAAAAATGTCAACAATTTCAAGCTCTAATCAAGCACACTTAATAGCTTGAATATATAATGCAGTTTTGAAAGGTTCTCTGACAATTCTTTTAAATTTTTTTTTAAAGATCATTTTGTGTGGGGCTCCACTTTGAATAATATCTGCATAATTAATACAAAAAAAAATACATACAAAACAAGTTTATTGTTAAATTAACTTGATTTCATTTTCTAAATTGAGCATAAGAGAGTGTGTCTCCTGGTGAGAACAAGCAGATTTAACCCCTGGACAGATTAGGCCAAACTGCAGACCAACTGTATGTGTTAATTAAATATCCACCAGGTGGACCGGGTGTATTTTATACACATTTCACCAAAAAAAAAAAAAAATCTTCATCTGAGAATTATGGAATTATGGAAGATGGAAATAGATTAACTTATTTAATGCTTCTTATGAAGCTCCGGTGTCAGAGTAGCTCTTAAAAAGTCCCATTGGATTACAAATAGCTTGCAAATATTGCAACACATATGGCAGTCCTTCTGTAGTCTTGTAGTGGCCCTTGCATGTGTTTAACACTTGCTTGTTCTGTTAGCAGTGATAATGTGCTCTGTCCTTTTTGATCATGATCTCAGGACACATTTAGCAGGAAACTTCTCACTCTGTCTCAACAATGTTACAGCAACAGTTCACAGACTTATCAAGATTTACTGCCTTGAAGTTGTAAGAGTGTTTCACACACTGCCACTGATATATGTACCACTAGTGTAGACAAAGCATTATCCAACATTGCGGCAACAGTGTAAACCTGTGTAAAACAGAGAGAAGGCCACATATAAAACAGAGAATGTTAAATTATTAACTGCTGAAAATTGGAGAAATGACCGTTTCTTCTCAAAAGGATCACCAGATTTAGCAGTATATACCTGTAATTTTGAGTAGCAAATCTTTTTCTTAGGAAGCAATGAGGTGTGTGATGTTAACCGTTTTCTGTTACCAACAAGTTGTGCTTTTCTGGTGACAGGAGAATAGTGGATTGTCTATGTTCAGCGTGTGCATGTATTGTGTTCTGCAGGGGACAGATTTAAGTCTACTGGCCCACTGAGATAGAGATTGCATGAGGACACGTGAAGTTTCCAACAGTTACCAGCACCTCGCTACCCTGCGAGTGCGTGTTGTTCTGTATGCACACTGTGTTATGTGGCTCCCGTGCGCTCGCTGATTCCACTTTCTGTATGCGTTTGTGTTTAAATGTGTGCACATTGTTGCATGCTGTGCAATGCAAGTGCTCCCTTGTGGTGCTTTGTACGCGTGTGTTTGTGTGCGTGTGTGTGCGCACATCTCAAACTGTTCTGTACCATACGGCCAGACGCCGGCCAAAATGAACACGGACCCCCTGTGATGGCTTTGGCCAAGCTGAAACAACACACACAACATATACGCACAAGAGAAGCACACTGGCAAATGCTGCCTCACATACACACACAAATGAACACACATCCACCAGCTGACCCAATTACACAGAGATGCGCAACGAGATGGAAACAAATCTACCCAGAGAACCAGCTAATTTAGAGGGGCTTAAAGACACACTCCCACATAGGACACACACCCACCTACACACATATGTGTCTGGTTATCCGGACTATCAAAAGCATCATATATGGAAGTGCAAATCACAACTGAAGTCATATCTTATACTGTCAAAATTATTTCAGTGCATCAAACTCTAACAAATTCTAAGCTCATGGGCTAGTTTAAATCCATGCCTGGCCAGAATCATACTGTCTGTAATATAATGGAAATGAAGAATTTATGATTTCAAGGTGAATTTAACTTTTGACCTTTCAAATAATAAAATGTCATATTAGTGTATACATTCTCAAGTTATTGTCATGTCTTTTTTAGAAGTCACAGTGACCTTGACCTTTCACCTCCCAGTTCTAATCAGCTTGTGACGCCCAGGTGACGGTTCCTGCAAAATGTAAAAAATTCCCTGCAAGTGTTCCTGAAATGTCATATTTACAAGAAAGGGAAATATTCAGCAGTGACCAATGCAGATCCAATGAAATCATACTTGAGTCAAATTTGTCGGAAATGGGACAAAATTCAATTCGATTCAGTTAATTTCAATTCAATTCAGTTCTATAAATATTGCACCAAATCACAACACCCTACGAAAATAAAGAGAAAACCCCAAAAATCAGATGAAACCCTATGAGCAAGCATTCGGCAAGAGTGGGAAGGAAAAGCTCCCTTTTAAAATTAATAAATAAAAAAATTCACTCTGGTGAATGTATTTCAAGATAAACTTGCTATCTGCTGAACACTGCTCTCGCAGATCCAAACTGTCACAGCTGAAAAACAAAAATGGTAACATTTCTACACATGAACACTTTTAAAATGTGTTTAACAAAAAAGATGTGTGGGGGGATGTCAGCTTCAGTGCTATTGCTGCCTTCACAGATACACAAGTTACTCCTGGATTACCCATGTTCCCCAGGATTTCTAAAAAAAAAAAAAATCTAACGTTGGTTGATCGGTTAAATTGTTGAAGAATTTGCCGACTCCATGGTGCTCTTTTTTATACCCGGCCATGTTACTGTCCTGTTATGAATTAACATTGTGAGATGGTCCACCAAGGGAGTTTTTCTTTTTTAGAATACTGAAATTTTCCTTCATTTCTCGCTTTTCTCAAGCATGTTACTGGCATCGCAGTCAAACTGAGAATATATAATGGAAAAAGAAAATTAATATTTATTCTTTGTAGTATTTTCAATTTAATATACTGTTAAAGGGGGTTGCAGACTTTTATAAAGGATACTGCTGAAGTGACTATTATTTGCAGGGCTTCGCTGTTTATTTTATAATGCAAAGTTTTACTGAATATTGTTTGATACTGATTTTCTACTTTGTTACTAAAAATGAAAAATTAAATCTGCATCTATATTAGAGTCCAATATGCAACAAAAGAATAAAGGATATTTATTTATTTATTAGTTTTGAACAAATAAGGTATTAAGACACATATATTACACACAAAATCATATCACCTTTACTTTCAGCCCCCATCAGGCTGCTGGCTAAAATATCTTTTTCTGTTCCTTTCTCCTTCCTTACCCCCCCCTCCCACTTTCACCCTCCTTTCTCCGTGTGGCCTGGGGGAGAGAGTAGAGCAGTCATAGGGTTGCGGTAGCCTCTAATCAGTGTGAACAGCCAGCTAATTACCAAACCCTCAGCCCTGCCTGACTGTTAATTGCATACATTAGACACCATCAGCAGCACTGCAAGATTAACACTTAAAATCTTACCATTGCTGTAGTGGAGATGAGTGATCTGTGAGCATGTGTGTGTATGTGTGTGGTGTGTGCTGCCTCTGTGGTTGCGGGTGCTAATATTTAACACTTAATTAGACCCAAAATGGAAACGCTGCAACACAGGGATGGTTGTCGAGTGTTATAGCTGGGGTTGCTTGGGTGGGGGCAGCTGGTCGTCGAGGGCAACCCCAAGTCTCCGTGGAGACGACAGATGGAGTGACATTAAGAGCATTGCAGTGGAGCCATTTCAAATAATAAAATATCAATATTTACATTTTAATTACCCACTTCTAGCTCCACCAGGGCTATGTCAAGGAGTGTGTATGTGTGCACGTACACCGCAAGTTCCACGGGGGCCAAGTCTTCTTGATTTCAGAGGGAATGAAGAGCACTGCTCAAGAGACAGTGAGTGGCTCTATTTGAGAATTTCTCGGTGAAATAAACACTAAGAACTTTATACAGTATTGTCAAAGATTCTATTTCTTGTGTAGCTTTTTTTTTTTTTCAAAAAACTTTTTCTTCCACCGTCTCCATCCATCTTTTTCTCACCCTCTACCTTCCCTTCCTCCCATCAATATAATGCTGATGCAGGCAGGAATGACCACTCTGTGTGTGTCTGTGAGGATGTGCATGTGAGCACAAATCTGTCAGGGGAATTAACCATGTGTACACACAGCTGAGCAGCTTACACACCAACTCACTCTGTCTCTATATGGCACACAGAAATATAACCCACAAGTAACACTGCTGACAAACACTTTTAGGGACAAAAAACATTAAGAGCTTAAACTTGTAATGATATGTAAATATTTTGTGTGTATATATGTATGAATTTCTCAATTCTTCAATTAAAATGTACTAGGATACTGAATTTTTTGTTGTTTTATTTCGCTAATTGCCACCAACTTAAAATACACTATCTATCCATCGATCCATCTATCTCGGATGAATTTACTTTGTCAGCTTCTCCAATTATGTGACTTGTGACAGTCTATTGATCTCTTGGTGGATTATCTTTTCAAGACAATATCCTGAAACACTTCTGGAAAAATCCATAGTCCAACCAGCAAAAATGAATGCTTATTTAAAAAGTATGTATATGTAACAAATAACAACATATAGTTTAAAAGAAGTTAACTGTTTAACGGTCATGAAACACATCCAGTTTTTTTTTATGATATGCCCTATTGATGTATAAAGTAGAAACTTGCTGATTATGGCTTTAAAACAAAGCCCAATGGCCCCTGTCCACGCTTTGTGGCAGTATATGAGATTATAAGGCTGTGTTGATTCTATCTTCCTAATCCCCCTGTAGCTTTCCATAGAGAGAGGACCCCAGAAATTCCACAGGGATTAATTTAGCATTCACAGATTAGAGATATGGTCTCCAATATCATCATTGAGGACAAGCATCGAAAGGAAGGGCTCAACAATTTGAGCAATGAGGAGAGCGAGAACAGAGAATGAGAGAGAGAGAGACTTAAAAAGACTGAAAGAAAGACAAAGATGAAAACGAATGCACACAGGGCCTTCTTTCCTACAGCGCCATACCATAATGTTGTAGCTTGAAGACAAGAACATTAGACCTCATTCCACCTCCTCATCTGGGCCTGAAAAAGCCTGGGCTGAAAATCTTAATTAATTGTCCAATAGTGCTGCGGGGTCATTATGCATTGCAATAAAGAAGCGTGTAATTATGAGATTTAACAGCCATTACCAGGGCCAGGAACTCATATGTCATCATCAGCAACCAAGCCAATGGTTTGGTACGGCTATGTGTGTGGCTTGATTGACAGCACACATTCGCAATACACACACACATGTACACAATGCCTTGTTGGTCTATAGTGATTAGATATATAAAAGAGGAATGTGTTTACTCTTGAATAAGAAAACAAACAGTTGTTTATATGTATACACACCTGCATGCAGACTAACAGGGAAACGGAAACCGAAGAAAATGCATACAAGCAAGTGTATACACACAGACACGCACACACACACACACGCAGTCAATCAGTCTCACCCAGACAATAAGGCGGCCAGCTGTGATAGCAGACTGCAGATGAAACATCCCATCAAGATTAAATAGACACAAAAATACACATATTATTACTACTCTGTGTGTGTGTGTGTTCTGTGCATTTGTGCAGAGTGAAACACTGAGACCACAGGCTCCAGTCCATTGCCATACAGCAGGCTGATAAATGTATATCACTGAAAAAGTACTCAAGCAGTTCCACAACCAAAAAAAGGAAAAAAAAAGATAAAGTTCTTCGAAACTGGTCGGTGACCCCCTGGTTGTGTGTTCCCCGACCAGTTGGCAAGTTGTTGCTGTTGGTTGCCGGCTGTCGCTGGGTGAAATTGGTCACAAAGAGGGTGCTGCACCAAAAAAAACATCCTTGTAATTGCTTTGATCAGCAGCAGATTGCTGTGCTCATATGGAAGACGCTGTCTCGTCTGCAAACACTGGACGACTATTTGCTGAACATTAGTGAAACTTGATAAAGCGTGACACACACCAGAAATGAAGATACTTTGCCTTTGTTGTGTTTTACTGTTTTTGAAACCAGTGTATTTCAAAAGGCGCCACTTCTGCTCGGCAAGTAGCATGTCGAGTGTTTTCTGACAAGTCTGCATCTTCCTTGCAAATTATGGAAAACCATGGCTTTCAAGCAAGGAAATTACAAGGAGGTTTTTGGTGCAGTACCATATACCTCTTTATGACCAAATTAACCTAGAGCGACTGCGGCAAAGGCTTGCGAACTGGTTGCAAAATCCACATTTTTCCCTGGTGGTTGCCAGGGGGATTGCCCGGTGGTCTCTGGGCCTTCGTGACTGGGGCCTAACATGGCAGTCTGAACTTATTCATCCACTACATCTGATGTATTTACTTCATGGATGTATCAAAAGGCAAACAGAAATACAAGTTAATGAATCATCACAAAAACAAATGATTAAAAAAAATGAAACCAGTTGACCCACACTTTGGCAAAGGGACAGCCCTAAAATGGTGATTGTATGTGGGTGTGTTGTGTGCACAGGTCATAAGTTGTTCCCAGCTGGTGACAGGCACGCTCCAATTCTATTTTCCCACCTGCTTATTTTCTGATAGAAAGAATGAATCCTCCAGTCCTTTATTAAAGAACGATGGATGGAGGATGGAAGAGAGAAGGAACGAGGGAAAGGAAAAAAACAGGAGTGCAAGGGGAGACAAGAAGCAGAACAACAGTAAAACAAAGGGGGTAAGGAATACAAGAAACAAATAAAAAACATGAATGGGAGATAAGGAAAGTAGAGGAGAAAGAGAAGAAAGGAGGAGCAGTTGGAGTTGGAGAGGAAGGAAGTATTGAAGGAGCAATGATAGATGAGAAACATAGAATTAAGAGAGCAAACAGGAAAATAAGAAAAGAATGAAATGGAAGATGCAGACAGAAACCACAAGGAAAGGTGGACAGATAAGCAGAAAGAAAAGAGGAACTAGAGAATAACTATTTCAAGCCTGTCTGTGAACTTTGCATGAACCGACAGAAATAATGTGATGCCATGACAAGTCTGTCCCTCCTTCCACTAGATTTGTGGCAGGCATAGGTGTGTTATGTGTGTGTGGGTGTCACTGAATCCTCCTGTGTGTGTGAACTCTTTATATTGCTTTTGGTGTGTGCGTGTCTGTGTGTGTGTGTGTGTACATGTGCGCTCCAACAGATAGAATAGCACGATGATGATTTGAAATGGAGTTTGGCCTGTGCGTAATTATGATCATCTATCTTTATGCCCCGCCAGCATATCATATCATATCATATCACATCACATCATCTCTCTTTCTCTCGTTCTCGGACACACACACACACACACACACACACACACACACACACACACACACACACACACACACACACACACACACACACACACAAGCAAATTGAAAGTAGTAAAAGCTGACTGTTTGCTAATAATGACTTAGATGATGATGGGCTCAGATGGTGTGCTGATTTATTTGTTACTGTTCGTCTGATTTCACATAAAACCGGGCACGTCTGCATACTGTATGTGTGCATTTGTGTGCATTCACTATCTATAACTGCTTTCTTATAAATATGTGTATGTGTTTTTAGATGCGTATGTTTGTGTGGCCATGTAAGTGTTTGTGTATGCAGGCCGGTGTGTGCCAATGTATGCAGCTTCTTTCTCGTGTGTGTGTTGTGTGTGACAGATATTATTTGATGCAGATTAGTCAGTGTACTCAGATTGCGGGCTGTGTCTCAAAGGCTGATAGACAAATGAATTTGATTTGCAAATGTAATCAAACTAATAAGAAAAAAACAGCAATGGACCACTGAGCTTTTACTTGATCTGATACCCATCTATCCGCTGAAGAAATGTAAGAGTCTTTTTTTCTTTTAGAAATTAGAATCAAAATAATGAAAATTACTTGTAATGAGAGGCCGTTCGGACCCCCCCCCCCCGCCCCCCAAAAAACAAAACAAAAAAAAAACAAAAAAATAAAACAAAACAACAACAAAAAAAAAACCCAAAACATATTTTCATCAGACGACAGATTGACTTTAAAATCAGTGCAAATATTAATGGACAGCTATTAGTTTTCTTATTGTAGACTGCCATTACTCTTCAGGTAACATCTGTGCTTTTGATTTTCATTTTTAATTCAGGCCTTATTTTGAGTGACACATGCATAGATGTAGCCATCATGGTTTTAAAGCCATCCACTGGTTTTAAGGCCTCAATGTTAGCATTTTGCTAACACCAGAGGTGGGAAGTAACGAAGTACAAATACTTCGTTACTGTACTTAAGTAGATTTTTCAGGTATCTGTACTTTACTTAAGTATCTATTTTTCTGACTACTTTTTACTTTTACTCCCTACATTTTTACACAAGTATCTGTACTTTCTACTTCTTACATTTTCAAACAGACTCGTTACTTTTTAACACGTCAGAGAGAAGTTTGCATTTCCGGTCAGTGCGCCGTCAAACATCAAACGATCTGAGCCTAAACGGAGGAATAATAACACATAAGAGACAATCGTACTGGTGTATCCTCCATCACCGGGGCTGATCTCGTACAAAGGGATTAAATACGCAAACCCATATAATTAATGTATCATTTATAGCGCTATAATCGGGCCGGACCGAGTCCGTAAGTTGCGCTGCGGCACATAAACAGCTTAGCTAGCGCTACTGAAGAGGAGCGAGCATGAAGGGAGTAACGTGTGGCAGGTAAATGCAACGTTTCTGAATGCTCAAGAAATATGAGCAAACACACAAAGTGTGTGCAGTTTGTTACACAGCTAGCTAAAAGAAGAGCTGCTGTATTTCAGGGAGAGCAAAGAGAGAGAAGTTCACTCAGAGATGGAGAAAGAGGACAGGAGAGGAAGAAGAGAGGTTAGAATTAAAGGTAAGGACTGCAAAACAAACTGAAGTATGCAGACTTTGTGTAATTCAAAGATTGTATGAAAATACTGCACTTTAGTGTGTAATAAATAGGTTAGCTTGTTGTACTGTATTTACAGTAAAGCTCTGTGTTGGACTGGAGCACAGTGTTTGTGTTCATGGTCAGAGTTACAGGTTACATCAGTGCAGCAGAGATGAGTTTGAATCAAAGCTGCTGATGCTGAGATCACTGAATCCAACATTTCTACAGCCTGTATGCTGTCAGTGTAGGGGATGGAGATCAGCAGATAGCTGTGAAATACTGGGTTACATCTTTGAGTTCAGTTCATCCACACAGAGCAGTAAACCTCAGAGCAGCAGCAGCAGGTCAGCTGATCACAGCCTGCACACCAACATCATTTACTGCAGCTCACAATAGAAAGCTGTGATTCTTCTCCCCATGCAGAGCCGCTACAGCTGATCTTAGGGTTCCTCCACCTTCTGAATCCCACTGTAACCCCTGAGTATCCTCATGTTGGTGTTTAGGTGGAGGCACAGTCACCCTCTACTATGGAGGACACAGAGAATAGAGCTGTGCTTAAATTCCCTTTCGCAGTTTGTGTCCTACATAACAGTTTTAAGCTAAATGCATTCATTAGGATTAAAATTTAGATTGGAATAACATTTGTATTCTCATGTAATATTATTTTATGTTATTACAATAATATATAATGAGGTTCGGTTTGTTTTACACAAAAATAGCAGGTAGAAACATCCTCCAAAGAACTACTTTTACTTTCTTACTTTGAGTACATTTCAGAGCCTGTACTTTTTTACTTTTACTTAAGTAGAGAAGTTGAACCAGTACTTCGACTTTTACTAAAGTATTTTTTAACATAAGTACTTGTACTTCTACTTAAGTACAGAATGTCAGTACTTTTGCCACCTCTGGCTAACACTGAGGGTTTAAAACCACCAAGGTGGCTTCAGTCAAGGTGACCATGCCCCTAGCTTTAAGCTTGATAAATTTTAAACAGTGAGTTATTAACCACAATCTTCCCCCATGGGATTGTTATAAGGGGTGACATATCAATGGAGATTAGGGCTGCAACTATACTTGATTTTAGTAATCGAGTATTCCATCGATTAATTGAGTAATCAGATAAGAAATACTTTTGTCTCATTAACAGTTCATCTACATATTTTGACTTTCGTAGCTTAATTGCAGATTTTTCGCTAAGTGAAACAAACAGTGGTGGAAGGAGCAGCTACAAAGTTCTCTTTTCTTCACATTGCTGGTTGATGAAGGACCTCAAGCTGTTTCCCAATAATGGTTTTAATGGTGGTTACAGGAATAAGCGCTGGTGCTTTGGACAATAGAAAAACTTTTCCTTTTTCTCCACCTGAGCTCACCATCTCGATAATGGCTCCGCCTGTTTACGCTTGTCATGTGTGCAGCACCTAAGACTACTGCTGCTGTTGTGTTATCAGTGTTTTTGTTGAAAAACTGGGGGCTGCATGAGTTTAATGACACGCAACCGCCTAAATACGTTTCTATTGCAGGTCTATTTTAGCCCCTAATCAGGAATTAAAGCATAAAAAATATTTTGACGAAGCACCTTGGTACCAAACAGGTGACCGGGGGTTTCTGTCTTTACCAAACGATCGCTAGTGCTAATGGCGGCGCCCACTAGCAAACTATGGTTTTAGCGATCCGTTCTCGTAGCTAACAACTGAAATTCTCAGTACAGTGAGAACAACACACAAACACACACACACACACACACACACACACACACACACACACACACACACACACACACACACACACACACACACACACACACAATGTTGATCTATTCATTGACTGTAATTTAAACAAAGACTGCATCATTTAATACTACATCAGGATACTGTATTATATATAGTATATTTATATTTATACCTCTTACCCAAAGGTTCACCTTAAGATATTACACAATAACTTAAGAATGATTTTTTAACATATTATTTTGCCAAATGGTCTGATATTGGAGCATTTGTGGGATCAAATGGTGAGCTGCCTTTATCAAATAATTTGTTGGTTGATAATCTTACCACATAACTCAATCGACTGTATAATGACACATACAAAAGGAAAAAAAGTGAATAGAAGAAAAAGTGACAGCTAAGTAGACAAGAAAGAAAAAAGCAATGTACAAAGAAATGAAAATGCTTTCTCTCCTCTGATCTCTCCTATTGATGACATGCTTCCAATACCCACAGGCTTAATCCAATAAAGAAAGCCCAACTTAATCCAAACATTAAGCTCAGATATCAAATATTCTTTTCCTAATTTGATTTCATCAATATTTGTTTTCATCTGCAAACAGTGATGTGTTTGTTTGTATGGGCTGCAAGAGGAAATCATGGTGCTGGTGCAATAGAAAATAAGATATCTCTTTTGCATGAATGTGGACAACGAAACAGACAAACACACACGCTCACATAAGCAAACACATATACTTGAAACCAAGACCTCAGCCTCTAAATGTGTTATCTAGCTCAGGGATGAGCAGAAATGGAAATCAAACACGCCAAATAGAGCTCAGAGAAAATCAACAGAGACTGGAAACACACATAAAAATTGCGTACTAGAGACCCTTGATAACAATGACAACAGTGACCAAGGCAATGAACTAAATCAAATACAAAATCTAAATCAAACTCTAATAAAGTCATATTTATGAGTTTGACCCCATCAGAATATAGATTAGGAAGAGTCTTTATTGTCACTTTAAGTGAGTTTATAAGCACGGGAACAAAATCTAAAGATTAAATGTAAAATGTTTAATATCAACACCTCCTTTGTTTTCTGGCTAAAGGATGACTGGGGTTTACTTTCCTATCAGGCAAATCAAAGCATATTTTAATACATGCTAGTATCCACATCATATGATCAGAAAATCTATGCAAATCCCTCAAGATTCTTGGTAATTCACAGGGATTTTCTACCATAATACATTTTTTAAACAATTGCAGTTACAAATCAGGTTTTAACTTTCAGCATTTTCCCTACAAATGTTCAATTTTAACATGCAATGCCTATAAAGACTTGAAAGTTATTCTGGGAGTATATATGACAATGTAAGTTATGTATTGTCTGTGTTTATTTTTGCTTTTACACTGTCAAAAAAATTTAATGTCTCTATGGTATGCTATATGTGCATGACCATGTGAATGCACTGTATTTTTTGTTGTGTTGTGTTTGTGCTTAAGAAGGCACCCACCATGCTGTGGCTGTCAAGGTGAGCTAGCCTTAGCCGACAGAATGGGGGCACATTTACTTGTGCGTCTAGTTGTATCCATGTGTATTTCAGTGTGTTTATTTCATGCAATTTTAGGGGCAATATCTTCAAGAGGGAGAAATGCTGAAAAATTAAGTAGGGAACACACCATAATGAACACTTAGCAGGCAACAATAAAATTGTTTTAGAAGTTTTATGCCAACAGAGTTCACTTGTTTGTGTGAGTTGTTTTTCTTCTGATTTACCACTCTGTTACTAAGCAGAGCAACCTCTTTGCTGATTGATGACATCACCAGACTTAATCAGGAGGGCTATAGAGTGACATCATCACATCACCAGTCTGGGCTTTTACATCTGTCTCACTCTACTCATGCACACAGATGGGACCAAACCAACCACAACCACACACACACACACACACACACACACACACACACACACACACACACACACACACACACACACACACACACACACACACACTTGTTCTGCATCTTTTGGAGCTCACTGTGAAGTGTTAAAATGTATGCCAGTGTTAATTTAGTGAGCTGCACTTTCAGAGTCAAGCATCCTTGTGTGTGTGTGTGTGTGTGTGTGTGTGTACGTGTGTAAAGGTTCCCCATGACTGCTGAGACTCAACATTTGATTTGCTAAAAGGAGCAGGACACTTCTATTAATCAATATTTGCTGACTACTGGCTGCCTCTCTGGCTGATTGACTGGCTGTGTAGTTACTTGACTCACTGATTGGCTAACTAACAGACAGAAGGGCTAACTGCTTGACTGGTTGGCTAAATTTCTAAGTGAAAGCCGTTAAAAACATGTCCAAAAGAGAAAGGCAACAAGAGAAGAAGAATAGCTACAAAAAATTAGTTGCAGCTTTACTCTTTCAATGCTTTTTTGTGATATGCCAACGCTTGTACAGAGGCATATTGATGGCATATTGATGGATAAGGAGTCCATCAAACTGTTCCAATATCTAGAGCTCAATCTGGACTCACTAAATGCTGATTGTACACAGACAGACATAAGCAAAAAGAAAAAGAAATGGTCACTCCCTTCGAGGATGAGAGAAGAGGACTATGGGAGGGGATGGGGTTGAAAGATGAGGGTGACTTGATAATGAAGAGGTTAAGAATACCATAGAGAGAGAAGGTGGGAGGTCAGGTCATGGGAGGGGGAGAAAATGAGGGAGAAACAGAAAGAGACAGAGGGACAGCAAGAGAGAGAGAGAGAGAGCAAAAGGAGAAGGTCACAAAACAGTCTGGGGTGTGGGGGTGTGGGGGTATTTAGCCACTGGGTCAAAACAGTATTTGTTAAATGCGTTTTGGGAGTATCTAGGTTATACTACAGAGGGTTGAATTCAAAGACACCCCGAACTATTATGTGCCAATGTATTTGGCAACCCTGCTTTCCATTCTCATCCTATTTCCTGTTCTTTCCATGCATGTGTTATTTGGCACTTTTCTAGTCAGTTACTATAATATTTTTAGTATTTTTTAGAAGTTGGATGAAAAATATATTTTTTTCAATAATCACTGACACAGAACAACAGAAAAAAAAAACTAATTAAAAAATCAAAAATCTGTCAAGAATGAAATAAAGTCCATTAACACTTGCAATAAATTACAAAAGGGTAGGGTATAAGAATTAAAAATAACAAAAACAGTAAGACCTAACACTGATCCTTAAGGATCTTCATACGTAATATCTAGTAGAGATACCTAAAATATGTAAATAAGCCTAAAGAGGCTAATTTGCTGTAGTATTCATGTGTAAAACATAATTAATACTAAAAGAAAATTGTGTATGGTTGATATAGGTTGAACACCTTAACAAAAAAGAAGTAGAGGCACAAAGCACAGCTCAAGTACAACAGTGCAAAGACGCTATCACCTGGTAGCAAAAAATCTATGTTAAGTTTATGGGAATGTGATAAGAGTTGGACCTCAACTATGCTCGCGAAAGAGCATTCAACCCTTATGCTTATCTCCGAATCCATACAAGAGGAATAAACAGGAAAAAAGAGGAAAAAATAACAATGAAGAGACAGCAGTGAATGTTGAAGAAACAAAGAAAAGTATGCAGAAGAAGAAGCAAGAGGACTCCTCACCTGTTATCCCATCACCACCAGAGTCCAAACCCCTTCTCCTCTATCTCCATAAAGACCGATTAAATAAACGAACTGATGGCAAACCCCTCTTCACTTCCCATCCCCCATTTTTTTTAACAACTCAATCATGCTGTGTTACTGCTGGTACATAGACTGCTTATCCTGAGTGTCAAAATTGAAAGGGGAAAGAAAGAACGAGAGGGAGAAAGACTGTAAGAAAAGAAAGAGTAAGTTAGAGGAGATAGGGAACAAGAGAATAGTCGAGGGGACGTTGGGGGTGGCCCAAGAGCAATTTCTTTCTTGAATAAAGACAGAATAGGGGAGGTGGCTGTGGGAAAAAAAAAGCACTAATGGCAAGGCCTCTAGTTCTGTTAAAATAGACTGTGTTATAGGTTCTAGCTCTCATTCGTTGATTCATTCATTTGTTCCTTCCTTGCTCTTTCGTCAAGTCAAGTGCTCGCCTGTCTGTCTTGCTCTTTTGTGTTCGTGAGTCTAGATAAGAGCTGCTAGTATGACTGCCCGGTAGTCATTTAGCTATTATGGAAGGAGAGAGAGAGAGAGAGAAAGAAAAAGACAGAGAGAAAGAGAGTAAGAGGAAAGAAAAGAGGATGAAAAGACTAATTCTACTGACAGATAAATGGCTCATTTGAATGCCCTTTCTTTCTTTTAATTCACTCTCTCATTTGCTCCTGTTTAAATATTTGCTGTTCTTCTCCTGCTCTTCTCACCTGACTGCTCTTCGTTCCTTCTTCAAACACACACACACACACACACACACACACACACACACACACACTTGAAGATGACATGTAGCCTAATATGCAACTGGAGTTGTCTCTTTGAGAGCTATTAAAATGAGATCTTCTCTTTACTAATCCATATTATTGGACAGTAAGGCCTTTCACGCCCTCTGAATAATAACTTCTGATATTTCCACAAGCCCGCAGTTTTAGAGTGTGACGGTTTCCTGCTCATGTACTTTTGTGTGAAAATTTGTGCACACGTGGAGTCATTTGTCTGTGTGTTGTCACAGTTTGAATCAGCAAAAAGGCTTCTATTGCATGTCCGTGGTGATATATTTGCATCCATCTCTTTGAAACATGTGCATCTGTGAAGTACACATGTGTGATTCCTTGTGGGATAACCAGATACACGCAGTGTGTCTGAAACCTCATTTTCCTCTCCTAATGACATATCAAATGTTTGCATAAGGCCATATCAGTATGGAAATCAGCGTGCACACACACGTTAAGTCCTAGAATAAAAGAACCAATCAAAGAGATATGTGTGATATGTGTGTATATGTGTGTGTGTGTTGTCAAAAGTCTCTTAACATTGGGTGACTGTGTGTGTCAAACATGACACACACACTGACACACACAAACACACGTACCCTAGCCTTGTTATCCGGGGGCCTGTCTTGCAGGCAGCCTCTCTAACGCTGAGTGATGTTTAAATTAGTTTACAATTTAGGCTCCTCGCTATCCACAGACGGCTCTTAACTCAGTGTGTGTATGTGATGTGTTTTTCTGGGTGTGTTTGTGTGTGTGAGAGCGTAACAAATTGTTGCCAGTACGGCAGACATCTAATGACTTCAAATTAGCTGCCTGGCGCTCGCCTTGACACGTTGTTACCACTGTTAGCAGCCTTTGTGTGCGTGTACGGGTGTGTGCATGTGTGTGTGTGTGTATGCGGCACAGCGCAGCCATATCATGAAGCATAAATTGGCTTCACCTCCCCTCTCTCTGCCTCTGTCTTTTTTTTTCTTTGTCTCTCTGTCTCTCTCCATCAATTTGATTAAAAAAATTACTGTACCATGGAGAGCAAAGACTTGTGCATGTGTGTGTTTACATGTACAACCTGCACATAGTCTCTCACACACACACACACACACACACACACACACACACACACACACACACACACACACACACACACACACACACACACACACACACACAAAAGATGTGAAACAAGATGGCTGCAAAAAGGTTAACAGGTCTATCTGACTCTATTCTTTGCGTGCGTGTTTGTGTGTATGTGTGTGTAAAAGGCTGATAAAGAATGTTGAGGAGGCGTATTTCTTTCTGACAATCCTTTCCAACCTGAGTGAACAGTAGATCACGTTGTGTGTGGTCATGTATGCGCGTGCGTGTGAGTGTGAGTATTAGATAGGTGTTCAGCGTTGCAAACAGTGAGGATTTCATAAGGTGTTCACACACACACAGAAGATGAAGAGTTCTATCTTTCTCTGTGAGCAGTGGATTGCCTTCCTCGTTCATCTAATCACGCCATCTTCCCTCCTCCGCCAAGCAATCGTTGCGCTTCGCTCGCTTTATACAGAAAGATGCGCACACACACACACACGCACACACGCACACGCAAAGCACACATACACTAAACCCAGCAAAAAAAAACCTGCCTATCTTGGTCCACTCACTTGTAAAATGGGTAAGCAAAAATAAACACAAGCATGACTAAAAAACAACAAATTAAATCTACATTGCATACATGCCTGTGCCTACATTTGGGTTATTTTGTGCATGTATGCATTTTGTAGTATAGGCCCTGAGCACAGATCCTGCTACTGTATTGAAGCAGTACACAGCATAGTCCTGCTTGAAAACTTTCAAGCAAACTTTTCTTTGCTGAAACAAAAGCTAAATATTTTGTCCTAGTGCCTGTCTTGAATCATGTTTTAGTTCTAGTTTCATTTTCATTGTGAAAAACAGAATAAACGGATATCACTGTAGCTTTTGTTGACAAAATAATTGCTGGACCAGAGCTAAGGAATGAAGCAGAAAAGGGGAGGCAGTTTAGATGAAAGCATAGTATAGTGTTTAGGCTATATGCTGTTTTAAAAAAGAAACATGACATTTCAAAGACAAATACTTATTGCCCATACAGCAGCATATAGATTATTACACTAAAAAGAAGAGATGCATCTTTCCATTTCTCTTTCTCACTCTCTTCATCTTGTTTCACTCTTTCTCGCAGTTATTTTCACATTTATTGATATCATATACATATCATCTGAAGACTTAGAGATTGTTATTTAACACTGCTGACTTTATTGTTATAGATTTATGCAGCGTGACTGAGTGGTATTTATGTCTCTAATCTGTCTCTAATATGTCCCCCTCTATCCTTACAACTCCATATACTGAACAGAGACAACAGTAGTCTATTCTGTTACAATATTTCCTCTACAAGAATATTTCCGGCTGACAATGGGACTAGCCATCTCTCCTCTCTGCTTCACAGCTTTCTCACCAAGACCAAACAAGACTATAGTTTTTGTCTCTTTCCATCTTACAGCTTGTCTTCATTTTACCTTCTGTGGTTTGATGTATGCGTGATGTTTTGTTTTTTATTTACTATAGTTCTTGTTTTTGGCTCTGCCTTTATGTTAATTTTGTGATCTTGTAGCCCAGTTCCAAATTGTATCAGATTAAGTGAGAAAGGGGTTTAGTTTAAGAAGATTAAATTCTTAAATTCTTCACTTTTAGTAATGAAGCTGTGGATTCATACAGATGTTCTCTAGTCAAAGCAGAAATCACAGTGTAGACACATACTGACTATATGTGTACTGTATATGTATATATACTGCTCAAAGAAATTAAAGGAACACTTTGAAAACACAACAGATCTCAATGGGGGAAAAAAAAATATAAGAATGTGTTTGGAATAAAAGGATGCCACATCATTTGATGGAAATGAAAATATCAACCTACAGAGGGTTGAATTCAAAGCCACCCCGAACTATTATGTGCTGGGCTGCTTAATTTTGCTGAAAATTCATTGCAGCAACTCAAAATGGTACTCAGTAGTTTGTATCCCCCATGTGCTTGTATGCATGCCTGATGTTGGACATGCTCCTAATGAGACAACGGATGGTGTCCTGGGGGATCTCCTCCCACATTCAGACCAGGCCATCACTGAGCTCTTGGACAGTCTGAGGTGCAACCTAGGGGAGTCGGATGGAGTGAAACTTAATGTCCTATAGGTGGATGTAGGTCATGTGATGTAGGTCACGTGAGTCTGTGGGCCAGTGGTATCAATTCCTTCATCCTTCAGGTACTGCCTGCATACTCTCGCCACATGAGGCCAGGCATTATCATACACCAGGAGGAACCCAGGACCCATTGCACCAAGGATCTGACAGTGGGTCCATGGATTTCATCCCAATACTCGTTGCCTAGCCTATACAGGTCTGTGGGCCCTTCCACGGATATGCCTCTCCAGACCATCCCTGACCCACCACCAAACTGGTCATGCTGAGCAATGTTACAGGCAGCATAACATTCTCCACGGTTACTCCAGGCCCTTTCATGTCTGTCACCTGTGCTCAGGGTGAACCTGCTCTCACCTGTGAAAAGCACAAGGCACCAGTGGTGGACCTGCCAATTCTGGTATTCTATGGCAAATGCCAATCAGGCTCCACAGGGCCGGGCAGTGAGTACAGAGCCCACTAGAGGACTTCGGGCCGTCAAGCTGCCCTCATTAAATCTGTTTCTGATTGTTTGGTCAGAGACATTCACACCAGTTGCCTGCTATAGGTCATTTTGTAGGGCTCTGGCAATGCTCATCCCATTCCTCCTTCCACAAAGGAGCAGATACCAATCCTGCCAATGGGTTAAGGACCTTCGGAACTTCGATGGCCCTGTTCAGCTCTCCTAGAGTAACTGTCTGTCTCCTGGCATCTCCTTCATACTCTTGAGACTGTGCTGGAAAACACAGCAAACCTTCTGGCAACGGCACACATGAACGTGCCATCCTGGAAAAGTTTGATTACCTATGCAACCTCTGTAGGGTCCAGGTATCGCCTCATGTTACCAGTAGTGACACTGATCCTATCCAAAAAATGCAAAACTAGTGAAAAAACAGCGAGAAAAGATGAGGAGAAAAAAATGTCAGTGGCCTCCTTCTGTAAATTGATTAAAAAAGTGTTGCTTTTATTTATTTATTTTTTTGAGCAGTGTGTGTGTGTGTGTGTGTGTGTGTGTGTGTGTGTGTGTGTGTGTGTGTGTTGTGATGCTAGTGAGGCTTGGTCTTTCAGTAAAGTGATGAAGTCAATATTTCACACTGTGTGAGAGTAAGGACTAAGGGTAAATTCAGCACCTTTGCACCAAGTGTATTTACATGTACACAATGTAAGTGTGCTGAAACTACATCCAGAGAACCTGAGTCTAACCTCAGACTGTGCCAATTCACATGTGTGTTTGTTTATCTGTATGTATCTGTAGTGTATGTGCTGTATGTGTGTGTGTGAGTCTCAACATAGACTTAGGTCAAGTTTAGCGTGAGAGACAGGACTCAGCAGTTTTTTTTCTCCTACCTGGAATATGTTTAGCCCAACCAATGTTGACCACCAGTTCTCTGTCCGCCAAGTCACACAGCGTAGTCAGGGCCTTGATGTCGCTGTCTGGTACTGTTGGGTCAGGCATGGCATAAATCTTCTCTGGCTCGGCCACCAGCAGGTGAGAGACGATTTTGTTATCTGCAAGGCAGCCAAAGGCAACTGACATGACCACCAGACAAGGAGAAAGACACAGAGACAAAGAGATGGTGAATGTTTGCTGTGTTAGGCTACAAGCTATTCCACCCCAATCTGGTGCAAAAATATGAAACGTCATATGCAAATCTCTGATGATGGCCTGCTGGTAACACATATGTCTTAAGATATATCTAAGACAGACACACACAGTGGAGAAATTAAAGGAAAAATCTGAGCCTTTGCTACAATAAAGGAGATCCATTGGGTCTCTTATGCTAGGGGGTGCATTTTGCTGGCATTAGTTGGGTCAAATGCACCCACAGGGCACAAAAGGTCACTAAATTGTTCTATAAAATGATGTGACTCATATGCTGTGACCTTGCTGTCATGGGATTGGAACACAACTGAACACTTATTGACCAGCATGTTACATGGTGCTCTTTTTCCCTTTAATTTATCACCTGTCTGTATTCTCATATGCAGTAATAAGGCACCTGACATAAACACTAGACTAGGAGAAAGAAACAAAGATGCACTGCATGAAATTAACACACAGTTCTCAAATCGTCATGTTTGGAACTAAGAATTCTTTTAATAAAATTAAACCCATAAAGCTGTCAAACGGCACATTTCCTTCAAAAACACCAAAGACAGCAATGTACTGAGAACCAAAAGTCAAGTGCTCATCTGATCTGAAAAGCAGCTTTTACAGTTTAACATTTTAATGCTATTTCATAACAAACATGAAGTCACTATTTGGCAGGACCAAACATAAAAATGGATTATACAAAATAAAAGAAACAAGAAATGTTTACATATAGTTGATGCTCCAGCATATGGTTAAAGGCAATTACTGCCAGTTGATCCAAGATGCCCAAAACTGTTGTTTTGTAACACAGTCTTAAGAAGTTTCACTGACACATACAGCAGGGAAAGATAACACCGAAAGCCAAACAGCTCAGCCGGTAATGGTGACATGTGGTGATGAGACCTCTATGGCCCATTAGTAACAGACTGATACCCTGCTTCCAAATTAATCCACTGACTAATCAAGCATGGGAATAATAACAGAGGACAGAAGCGCAAGAATGAAGTGAAGGATAGAAAAAGAGAGCAAGATTAGCAATGAAAAAACAGGAGAAGATAGAAAGGTAGAAAGAGAGTCATGGACAGATTGCAAAAGACGGACAGGAGGAGTCCAGAGAGCGACAGCTAGATAGAGATAAACAGCAACAGAGAGTGAAACAGAGTTGTGGGGATGAGTTGTGTATTGATCTAATACTGTCCACCACCCCCAATTCTCTTACATACACCCACACATCCACAGTGTGTGTGTGTGTGTATACATATACTGCAGTATCTGTGGGTAAATCTTATTTAATGTTTCCCTAATTAGAATCAATGGAAGCCCATTTCCAAACCCTGGGCTATTGTTCTGTTCTCACACAATCAATGGGGACGCTGAAACTAGGGATTGGGCAACAGATAGATAGGCTGTGTGGGTGTATCTGTGAGAGAGACCGAGGGACAGAATGTGTGTGTATTGACTGTGTGTGTGTGAGAGAGAATGAACAAGAGAGATAAAGTACAAGTCTATATCAACCCTAATTTGTTTTTGTTTTTTTTGTTTTTTTAATGCGCAAATTTGTTTTTCAGTTGGACAGATTCATGTTAATAGAAATAATAGTAAATATTAAGTAAAAGATGTAAGGAATTTATACTGAATACATATTTTGTCCTGTATTTTCTTCCAAAATCTGATGTCTGATAAGAACAGTAACAAGACTAAAGAGTTAAATATAATTTAAACTGTTTTAGAAAAACTGGTGAGTAGCCTGCCAGGGAAGACAGATAGCTTTGTGTAAGCATACAGTACACACACACACACACACACACACACACACACACACACACACACACACACACACACACACACACACACACACACACACACATTATCCCATCATTTCAATGATTAGTAGTGCAAAAGTCCCAGTAAGCTGTCGTGCAGCCATTCAGCATATTGGCCTAGACCAGAATATGCTCCAGCTTTAAGCAAAATGGGCTTTGGGGACCAAGCTGCTAAACACTGCTCAATCTGCACTGCATGTGTGTGTGTGTGTGTGTGTGTGTGTGTCTTATGTGTGCAGGCAGACGGTTAGCTAGAGAGCTAACTCTAGTTTGATGTGGTTGCCAGATTGGATTTAATCCGGATTAGGGCTCTGGCTGGTCTCCCTCCCTCCTTCTCTCTCACCCCGCTTCCCTCCTCTCTCTCTGAGAAACTGCCTTATTGAGGTTCAGTCATTCTCCCTCTCTGTCTCTACCTGTCTCTCTGTCACTCTCACTCACTCTCTCCCTTGTTAATTCTAACTCATCAGGCTTTGGCTGTGGTTTTATTCTTTAAAAAGTGCAGCCAATCCAACCGGTGCTAAATGAATACCTTTATGGTGAAATATTACACATATAAAATGTTATGATCCCAAACTGGTAGCAGCAGAAACAGGGAAATAAACATGGTCCCAAACAGATGGGCTTCTCACTACTGTGTGTCTGCTGTGTATGTGTGAGTCTGTGTGCCTGCTGAAATGTTTTTACTGTCCAACTGTCTCCATTAGGACAGAAACTGATGGAAAAGCAGTTCTTTCCACTCTAAACAATGACTTCTGGTTCTTGCTTGAACAGTACCTGCTATGGTGACATATTTTGTTTAGGATTTCCCTTGTATGCTTGTCCACTGCACATCATTTTGTGTTTTTTTCCCATGTGCAACATCAGCTGCTCTGCACATGTATTTGTTAAAGACAGTGTGCACATGTCCTTGAGAATCACACATCAACCTTGTAGAGAAAAGCACTATTTTCCATGCTGTTAGTGGTCAGAGCTCATTTGTTTGCATGTGTGTGTTTTCTTACATGGTTTCTTGGGGGGTAGAGCCAGCTGCGGGTTCAGGTACGGGCTGTTGTCTGCATCTATCCGGCGTTTATACTTCTGCCTTCCACCACGAACCCTGTCCAGACGAACACCTGAGAATTGACAGAGGAAAGTATGTATCAACATAGTGTGCATTACGTAAAAACAAAGACTTGAACTTTTTTGACTAGTTAATGAATAAAAGCAGAGTAGCAATTAAAAGAGATGAGAAGCGTGGAATGAAAAAGGTCAGGGTGTGTGTGCATGTATGTGTTAAGTGTCCACTTGTTCACCCTTATGTTATTCTTAGGCTCAGTAAACTCACTTTTTCCTTTTCTTTTACAACAAGACTAATTTATAGATGTCATTTTAATAGAAGGCCTCTCTTGCTCACTTTGTCTATCAGGCTTTCTGATTCTTTTACTGTCTCTTGCCCAATCTTGGTCTCTCTGTATTGCTGTCTCCCTCTCTGTCTCGTTAATTAATTGACACAAAGGAGTCCTAATTTAATTAGACCTATCTCTCAGGGGATTGGATGTTACCGTGGTTACCACTTAAAGATGGATAAGAAAGACAGAGGTGTCATGTACCCTGGAGGAGGAGAGTGGAGGAAAGGAGAGGAGAAAAAAGGAAAGGAAAGGATAAGAGGGCTTAAGGGGATGTCAAATCTTTAGGTAAGCCAAAGCTACTGCTATTAAACAATGAAATCAGTAACTTTTGGAGGAAATGCAAAATTAATTACTAGAATGGCTACAGAATGAGATTAAAAAAATTAGCAATCAGACTTTTTATATAATAATTTTAATTCAAGATTTTAAAGCAACTACTATGTATACGTCTGTGTAGGTTCTCAGTTATCCAGGTCATAGTACTCTCTGGAGCTTGAAAAATATATATACAACTATATATACAACCTTCCATCCATCCAATTCAAGCTGCAGGTTCCAATGTCAGTAATACAAGACAAAATAATGTCAAGGCAATAATGCTTAAAAAAAAAAAAAGACATTTAAACCATCCACCACTGAGAAATCATCTTAACAAATAAACATTACATAGAAAAAAGTTATCCCAATGTGGAACTAAAAGACTGACTGCCAGGGTCATCTAAGACTTACAAACTAAAAACTGCCGGTGCTGACCATTTGTAATAACATCCACATGGAAAATGTAAAAATGAGAAGGTGGAGAAAGCATTTTAACATGTGTAATTTAAATAACTTAAAAAATGGTTTCTGGTTTTATGACCATTCAAAGCTAATTGTCATTTTCAAAGTTATGAAGTAGTGCATTTAAAGCAGCAAAGATTTGCTTCAGGTCCACAGTTGGAGGGAGAGAGAGAGAGAGAGAAGAAAAGATGGAAAGGAAGGCACTACGGGTGTGAAAGCAAGAGAGAGATTTGCTCACACAGAGAGGTTTAAATCCTCTGAAAAATGTGCTGACCAGATTCATGACAACAAACCTAAGAGATTTAACAGAAAGACTTCTATTGGCAGCAGGAGAAAAATGTCAGGGAGCATCTTTGTGCATTTGTAAGTAGATATGTTCTCATGTTTTCTTTGATTGTTTTAATGTGTACATTTTGAAGATTGCTTTTATTTCGAACATATTATAGTGGAGTGAAAGTACATGGAAATATATTCATTTAGCAATCTGTAAAGAGCTCAGGCAGTCATCAAACCAGTGAACTGAACGTTACACGCATCTGTGTGTATGTGTGAAAGTGCCTGAGACAGAGACAGGTAGACAGAAGGGCTGACAGTCCAGGTACAGTGGGGGGGCCAGTGTCAGCAAACGGTCAAGAGACTCTTAACACCAGGGGGTACAAACCACTCACACACCCACTATTTGCTTTTTCTAGCACATACACACTTACACTCCCTAACCCACACACCCATGTTGTGTTTAGGTAAGTCCAGACTAGCAGCTTTCTCAGTCGCTACCTGCATCAGTGGTTTGTCAGAAAATGGGGTGACAGAGAGAGAACAGAAACAGAGGACAGGGAAAATGGATATGATACGATGAGAGGGACAGCTAAAGACTAAATGAAACAAATGGGAAATAAAACAAGCATGTGGAGTCAGGGCTTTAAAGCTTAGAGGTTACAGATTCATAGTATAATGACATATATTCAAACAGACTCAAAGTAAATTATGTTTGATGCATCTCTATCTGTGTGTCTATTTATGATACACCCATAACTCCTGCCCAGTCAAATGTTATACCAATCTGTAAAGCAAGCCACCACAAAGTACAGCAGTGGCACAACTAGCCATGTTACTAATTTAAGAAGGCAGCATGATATCAAAACAGAAGAAAACAGTGCTAACCATAATGTTGCTCATGGGAGCAGTTAAACTGCTGGCAACTAATATGGCACCTTCCAAGTGAATCATGTCCTTTCTTGTCAAGAACGGTAACCAAAAGTAATAAGCCTTAATAATTTCTGCCCAGAATTGTGTCATTAGATAGTAAAGTTGGATTCTAAAAGATTAAAAATAAAAACACACACACACTGGGGCATTTTGCTTTGTGAATGTATTTACATCACAGTAATAAATGTTTTATTTTAATGTAAAACTACACTAAAAAAAAAAAAATACCAGGTTGCAAGTTCACATAATAAATTCCAATATTTGAAGCAAAGGAGGACTTTTTTTATGCTAAATGTAACACAGACTGGAAGAAGCTGCTAGTCTAGTCAGCGTCAATTACACAAAAATAAAAATGGCAATGACATTTACCTTAAAAAAGGCAGGACAAAAACCTACAAACATACACACCTTTTTTCAAACCCAAACTTTCACACCACTTTCTGAGGCTCACTGAGGCTTTTTCCTCTAGCACATAATATAAACTCTTACATGCAGACTCTTAAATTTACTCTTTCTCTTTCCCATATACCTAAAAGACCCAGTGCTGGGCTAAGCTCACTTCATAAAGAGCCCGCTCTAACTACCTCATCTATTTTCCACCAAATTAACTCTCTCTCAGCACTGATTAATGATCAAATCTAAATGAATCAAATTAAAAATTGAAAATTATATTTCCAAAGCCCACAAAAGAGAGACAGGAGGAAGCCAGGGGAAGAGTGAGAGTGGGCTACCTCCTTTTAACAAATGAGCCTTCAAATCATAAAGAATGGGCAAGAGGGAAGAAGAGGAAAGAAAATGTGGGGAGGGGACAAGAGGAAAAGAGCAGAGGGAAAAGAGGAAGAAAGGCAGAGCGAAAGTAAATTTAGGGATCAGAAAAATTTAATGCATAAAGAAGAAAAAGAAAGGGGCAAGGGCATGGAAGAACGGTGTAAGGGGAAGTGGGGGGGAAATGGAGTTAAACATCTGAATAAATAAATGATAAATACATTAAGAGAAGATTATTACAAAATAATGTAGCAAAGGGGGAACAGATAGAAAAGAGTAGATTACAGGCTGTGATATTGCAGGAGAAGGAGAGAGGTAAGCTTTAATATATTAACAGTGCACCTCAGTCAACTACTTCTACACAACTGCACACTCAAACACACAAATAAACATCTAGCAAATGCCACAATTTTTGTGCTTCAAAAAAAACACATCTTTTACGTATGTAAGAAACATATGAAACTGCATCGTTAATATTGTGTATTTTACCTGTTCAAAAATGTTAACATAGTGTTTTCTCACACCCTGATTGTACCCCTTTTGTCATATTCTGCGCACACAGTCATACATACACCCCCCCACTCACTGACAGTGATGAAGGTGAATCATTCCTATCGTGGGAATATTGCTGTCTGTCAATAGCACGATCTGCACTGATCACATCAGCATAGATTTTTACACTGCACCGGCGTCACTCTGTGTCAGCGAATGTGTGTGTGTTCTTGAACAGTTGAAGGATTACAAGGGAAATGCCTCTGACATCTAAGTGTGAATGCAAGAGGAAGACGGAGGAAAAGACAAAAGAGGATGGACGGAAAAACACAATGTGGATTGATTTCAGATGATCAATGTCATGATAAGAGAATGAAAGAAGGAAAAGAAGTGAGAGGTACAGGAGAGAGTGAAGAGAGGAGTAGATAGACAAATAAAATACATGGATTTTGGTTGGTCACAGCAAAGAGAAAGAGGCACGTGGGGGGGGCATAAAAATGGTTGAGGCAAGGAAACTGGGCAAGCATAGTATAGAGTGAGAGAGGGTGCAGTTAATTTAAAGCTGTAACCTTTCTCCCTGCTTAAACTAGTTTTATACAACATGTTCCTGTTCGGTTGTGTGTGTTAAACTAGATTTTCCTATGTAGGTTTAAGAACTAGTGGGTGAGTGGATTGGGAAAGACACCAGACCTGTTAGATCTAGTGTATGTTTCAAAATGCGATATATATGATCGGGGACCTGGCAAGTCCTCAAAATGTTTTAGGAATATAAACAGGTTTAAGCCTAAGCCTTAAACTCTATGAGATATGGCAAAACAAGTAGTGCTTATTATCAGGATAGCTTAAGTCCAAAGGAAATGAAAAAAACTGTCATCACACTATTTTTATTATCACTATACAAGCTACAGGTGAAAATTGGGTTACAATGTAATTTCACATTGCTGTCGGGGTCAAGATCTGTGATGTTTCTGGAGGTTATGACGCTCAAGTTAACAAACAAAAACAAAACAAAAAAAGCAAGAAAAGAACAATCAGAGTTAATGAAAGAAAAATAAAGAAGCAGTTTGGAGGGGGCGAAAAGCAGGAGGAAAGTGTGTGCAGTGATGTTTGTTTTGACCAGAACAGATCAGAAGAGCACCGCCCAAGGCAGTGGACAGGTGGCTGTCACTGGTGTGTGAATTTGTGAGTGCATTTGAGTTCGAGTGAGATCCCTAAAACAGGGTGCCTTTTTTTTGTTTTTTGTTTTTATCTGTTCACATCTTCTGTTATTAGTAGTAGTTTCTTACCTCCTCTTACATAAATAGCTTTTTCCTTGACAGTTGGACACTAAAACACACAACCACAGCCTTACTCTTTCGTGTCTTATTCATTGAATGTGTTTCTGGATTCAGTTTCTGCCTCCTCTCCTCTCCTCTCCTCTCCTCTCCTCTCCTCTCCTCTCCTCTCCTCTCCTCTCCTCTCCTCTCCTCTCCTCTCCTCTCTTAACCACATGCAAGAGCATTACTGCTTCATTACTGCACACAAGTGTGAGTAATTACAGTATTCGAAGGTGGTTGGTGAGTGTGTGGAGCTGCTGGGTGATTTTGAGACATTTGGATTGTGTTTTTCATATATTTTTTTATCTTTATATCCTGTCCTTGCTGAGAAGGTAAGAGAAGCTTATCTTTGATGATTTGTTTTTGCTTTGATTTAATTTTGCCTTCAATGCAAAACACCATATCTGGTGTCTCCCACTTCATCCCTAATGAACTTCCGGAAAAAGAGCATACCCTCTTTGAAATCATTGTTAGCAGGTTCAGAGCAGTTCATCTCGGCTGCAAAGATGCCAGATTACAGCGCTCAGTCTCTCTGGAGGCAGGTGTTCAAGTACCTGAATGACCCTTCACAGATTCTGGAGGTATCTTTCAAAGTTATATATGAAAATGCCTTATACATTGTTAATGCAACCTTGGGCAGCACGAAATGTTTTGAATGCGGTGATGTTGGACACAAATGTTCATCCTGTCTGCACAAAGAGTAGGGATTGGCAGTGGTACAGGTGAGCAACAAGTTCAGGCTAGTGGCTCAGGTGAGCAGCAGCAGGCTGTGGATGGTGGTGCCAGTGACAAGGCTGCAGGCAGTAAATGCAGATGAGCAGCAGGCTGTGGGTAGCAACCCAAATAAATGGTGGGGGATGCAATCGGCACCCAAAAACTGAAAAATGCTCAAAGTGGGGAACCTGTCCTTGATCTAAAAAGCACCAGGCAAGGATGTCCTCTACCTGGGATGCTGTATGCTCTGGCCATTGAACGCCTCCTTAAACTAACTAAGGTCTCACAGGATCAACCTTTGCAGGCGAAGTAATAAAGACAGTGAGCTTGTCAGCATAGATGACACGACAGTCTTTATAATGGGCAAAATGAACAGAAACTGGCACTACAAGAAAAATCATCTACAACTAAGGTCAACTGTCAACTGAATACTCAGTATTCAGAGAATCCTCATAACAGTTGGTCTAACAAAGCTGGTGGGTCTGAGGTCAGCAGGGCAGTGGAAAACTGCTGCCGGGCTGGAGTGAGATTTCTGCGACTTCTGCAGAAGCTGCTGAAAGAAGTTATGAATGGTCTTCCTGATCTCTTTGGGGAGGCAATGGGGACTTGTTCTTCAGGTGACCAATTGATCTCGTTGCCTGATTTTCCATTATTGGCCATTTGTTTTGCAGTGGAGGAACAGGATGAGGAAAAAAAGATCACTGCTATCTTTTCAAACACCTGAACTGTGTGAACTGTCTGAGATGTTGAAGAAGGCTCTGTACGCTGTGGCTGAGAAAGTCTTCAACAAAGCTTCATTGGCTGGTGTCCAGGAGTCGAGGTGGTTTGGTGTATTGGCACCAGGGTCATCTTTTCAAATCACCCATAGAGAAATGCAGTGCAAATCGCCAGTGGAGAGTGGTGAATGGAGCAGACATTCAGATCCAAGAGCAAGAAGTCAGACTAGCTCCCCTTTTATTTATTTTTTTATTTATTTTTTTGCTACAGCAGTGGCTCAATAGTTTAGGGGTAATTTTAGAAGACAGTCTTTTTATTTTTGGTCCAAAGTACTCTGCAGTGGAGTGTCGGAAGGTGTACCTGGTTAACTTTCTAATAGGTCAGGCTAAGATAAGCACGTGGCTCACTAGGAGAAATCAATGCCACACTTACATTCAGAGAATCTGTGTGTTATTAAGAATTTGTTTCTGTTTGGGGAGTCAGTGTTGTCCTGTGCACTGTAACTGGAAAAAAAAAGTCACACTATATGTCAAATATATATTATTTTTTCCTCTTGTAAATGAAAAGTTGAACCAATAAAGGATGGTTAAAGGTCTCTCCTCACCTCTCCCTCTCTTTTCCTCAGAAAGAAAGTGTATGTGAAAGAAAGCAGACCACTTAGGCAGATCTCTCGTCACACCATTTCCATTATCGCTCCTTTCTAGCTGGGATGCAACTAGATGCCACTTGCACACACAAGCACTCACACACACTCATGGAGGACAGACGCTTCAGGGCCAGATTTAGCTACAAGTTTCCCAAGGGGGAACACCAGACGCCACCAGTTGTCTGGCACTCCCCTCCTTTGTTTCCCCTCTCTTCTTGTTTCCTTCCCTCTCTCCCATCATCCACTCTCTGCATCTCTACTTATCCTCTACTTTCATTTTTTTCTCTTATATATAATATAATCCTATCTATTCACTGACCCTCAAACCGCTCATGGTCATTTCATAATTTTTTTTTAACCTTTTTAATCACTTGCATCTTTCAAGGAATGAGTCTTTGTTTTTTTAAAGAATGAAATGATCTTCATGTTTAGAATGTTTATCAGCGTATTGTCTTCATCACAGTGTGTATGAATGCACGTGTGTCGAGTGATGAAATTGGACAGCAGCAGTCAAGATCATTGAGCTGTGAGGGGAGTTATGATGCACACTACACCAGCTGCATATACACACCAAACACACCCTCACAGACTGGGGCCTTCCACCCGATCTCCCTCATTAGGTCTTAGGGGCCATGGGGAGCATGGCCAAAGTTGGCTCAGACTGTTAATGTGTGTGCATATATGTGCATGTGTGGGGCATTGTGCCAAGGTTTATATTTGCAGTCTGTGGACTTGTCCCTCTAGTAGTCTACCATCTGAATCCAGCTTGCTGTTAATGGCATTATAGAAATGGAGGCTTTCGTTTTGGATTCAACACATTCTGTCTGTTTAGCTGCGATTCATCAGATGTGGCATCATCAAAGCTGCTGTTGTAAGGGAGCAAACCTGTCAGTATGAGCATATGTACAGTATACACGCCTACTGAATATTGCTGGCTCCTGGGTTGTGTGTCTCTGCCAAAGCTTTTAATGTTCAAATGCTTGATCTGTGTTTTGTTGTCCGTGATAATTCTATGCATTACTGCTGACGTTGAATGTATTATTTCTGTCTTGCCTTGTGCACAGATGGTAAGAACTGACAGTGACATTGTTATTGCTGATGCTCGTTTATAGATTTATTTTTAAAATGGCATTTCAATAAAATAAAATCTTGTGAGATTGGCATTTGTTAAAAATCTCTTTCAACCCTCTCCAGTTTTTTATCTTTTTAATTATGAACTTTTTACCTGCTATCACACCTTCATTCTCACTACCCCTCCCTTCTTGCTAGGCAGATTTAAGTCCCGCCCCATGACCTTTTGGTCTTCAGCTGACGCATCATTATGACCTCATTAAAAATGGACAGACAGCCATTGCCAGAGGGGTAGTTCTCATAATATAACCAAGCCATTTAATTGCCTTGCTCCAGAAATTAGCTGCTACATATTGGTGGGTGGGTGCCCTGTATTTGTTCCTTCCTTCAGTTTATCCCCTGCTCGCTTACTCCTCTTGCCTCCTCTCGCCCTCACAGCAGTGGCTGAGAAAATCCAATATTTCAAATGGACAAGTGTGAGTGTATTCACATGACCAGGTGTGTGTTTAAGAGAACATGTAAAGAAAGAACTCAACTCTGAGTTGGTTTACTGACCCTCTGGCCTCTTGTTCTCCCCCTCTTTCTCAATCTCTCACAAACACACACACACTTCCTTCCTGCCTCACTTGCTCTTCATCTCACCCTCTCTGTCTCCCAAGGCGACAAAGCTAATTTGAGGCAGATCTTGCCCTAAGGGGTAAACTACAGCGTCCACACACACAGACAGACACACACTACTGCATGTTCTCCTGCCCACTCCACCCTTACCACTTTATCTTCACCTTTCTCCCGTGAGCTTGCCCCTGACAACCACAGTTAGCCCTGATACTAACTGATCTAGCCACTTACCATTATTATCTATGCAGTTTTGCACTAACACTGCTTACAACCAGAAGGGCAGTATGACACACAGTAGGTAATGTTTCTAAATTAGTGGGGGTGTTATTTGTGTGTAAACTAGATTGACTGTTCGATTTAGTGAGATGCTTAATCGGAGAGTTTGACAATCATTTGCACACTGGTCTGTACATATTTCTAGCCAATGTAAAATGATGAGAAGATGCACTAGACTTCTAAAAAATGTGCATCACTTAAGAAACTCTTTAACAAACTCAGCTTTTTTGGAAACAAAGCAAAAAATAACATAAATATTTACATATTCACAAGGTTTCACAAAAGGAAAAAAGTTTTCTTTTACAGTTTAGCAATCAAAAATATGACCTTTTTTTGTTTCTGATATTGTATGAGAAATATTTTATGGGAATGGGTCATGATGGGTTTAATTTCTCGGCCAAATTAGCAAAGAAAAAAAAATCAAGTGGATGTTGGCATGATTCATGGATTCTTTAAAATGACAATAATTTGTATATTTTAACTGAACACCTCCAGCAGAATAAAGCTAAGGTGGAAGGAAAATATTCAGTTCTTTTATACAGCTGTTGATCATTTCAAATTTCCCAAGGGTTCAAAAGGAATTAAAACATGGAAATAGAGGGAAATGGATGTATCAATTTTCCAAATGACTTTTAGTCATATGTAGACCGGGAACCCCTGTATTAAATTTACACATTGCACAACAAATGGGGTGGCTGTGGTCTGTCATGTTGATGTATAGATATGTGGGCCAATGTGTGTGTGCATGATATATATGTATAGAGTACAGAAGCAGAGGCAACAAAAGGCAGCTATCTGTTTGTCTGCTTGGGACAGAAAAACACAGACACAATGTCCCTCGGCTACTTATAGCACATTCCTTTACAATAAAATGAGCAGTTCTCTTTGAGACTTAAGTACTTGAGCATGTCAGCATCTCTAGTTTTGTTTCCTCCAGATTCAAATATCTACACAAAATCTGTGTTAAAAAAAATAAAAATGTTGTTTTAATAGTGAAATATTAATGTAAATACTCCCTTGCACATAAAGTGCTTTGTGCGACTTTTGAGACAAGGGTAATGCGGTTTCTGTGTCAAGCAGGAGGATGCAGTCTCAGCTGTGTAAACTGGTGAAGCTGCCAATAATACATGCTATTACACGTGTGTGTGTGTTTGTGGCCACATACACATACTCGAGACAAAACAGGAGATGAGACATAGGTTCTGCCTATGTCAGATCGACTGGGAGAACAAACGCTACGACAGCAGCTTGTTGGGAGAGTGTGTGTGTGTGTGTGTGTTTGTGTGTCTCTTTCTGTGAGTGTATGTGAGAGAAAGAAAGAGAGAGAGGCAGAGATAAGCATACTTCAACACTGAATAGAAACTTGGGTAGCTGGCAGTGAGTGAGAGAGACTCACTGTGAAAAGTTTTATTTATCTCTTTAGTTTGCAAAATTAAGAGAAATAATATATGTTTTACTTTTGCACTTTTACTACTTTATTATTTATGTGGGGTCTTTATATACAATAAAGACAATGTTCTTTTGAAGTACCACAATACACTCAAAGTCAGATTTTTATGTATGCAGTTATATTTTCATACTTCTTTAAATTTAGTGCCATGCCTGGTAATTTGATCTTCGGGCTGTCAAGATGTAAATCAACAGAACATTTGTACAGAAAGCTGAATGCTGTGTCATGCTTTTGTTTTCTTTCTAAAACAATTTACATCAAACTGTAACGGTTTCACATTATGATGTCTGAATTGATAAAAACCAGCAGATATGAACAATATGGTCCTGACAGGATACAAAAAAAAAAAAAAAGAACAGCGAATGAAGAGGACAATGGATGAAAGACATGAAAAAAGCATCAGAAAGAAAAGTACAGTAATAATGAGTGGGAGAATAGTAGAGACAGATGAAGACAGGAATGGATGGAGGAAGGGCTGGCAGGCATCAGCACAGGCATGCTCCCTGACCACTGTAAGGAAGGGGGCGTAGGCCAGGTCTCCCATCAATTACAACCTTGACCCTCCTCTCTTCTACTCTTTCTCTCACACACACTTTCTGCTTCATTCAACCATCCTCCCCCTGCCTCTCATCCTCCCTTGGTCCCTCTCCTGTGCTCCTATAAATCAATCTCTTACTCCCCCCATCCCTTCCTCGCTCTCCTCCCCTCGGTTTCTCCCGCCTTCCCCCCTTCCTCTATCCCTCTTTCTCTCTATCAGCCTTCCTCCTTAACGCTCACCACTCCTCTCTCTCCTTTCATCGTTGGAAGTGCAGTGGGAGTAAAAAGGTCAGAGGTGGGCAGACAAGAGGGAGAGAAAGAGGCAAAAGGCAACAAGGGAGTGTGAAAATGAGAGAGTGAATGTATTTAATCAAAGTGGTGTGGGGGCAGATAATACTGCTTGTTTTTTTTTAACCTTTCAACACCACCGAACAACTGCTCAGTGCTGTGGTTAACCTGAAATTTGGCTCTTTATTTGGGTAAACTAAAAGTAAAGACATGTTTGTAGGCAGCGTCAGTTAATGGGTCTCTGTGTGTACGTGCCCTCATAAACCTCTGTATGTAACTCGTGAATTTGGAAGCCAAAGGTAAACACACATGTGCACAGAAAGCAGGGAATAATGCAGCTCAATGATATGTGATAGAGAGGCAACAAGAAAGTTCAAATAGAAACAGATTCCAAATTATCATTTAGAAGTTACACGTTCAACATAAACACGGTCATACTAATGTGCACTTTTGATATATTTTATTTTAAAGAGTGAATAGGCAGCTTCCAAAATGCAGTATTAAAACTGCAGATCTTTTCAACAAAGGCCTGGTTTATTTAAAGTTAATACAATATGAAGTGAAAATGTGCTTAAGGTGCAGAATATCTAATTGATGTTAAAATACTACATGTAGCACATTTAGCTGAGAAATATAAAGAAGAGACCTTTTCCCTTACCCTCCCTCAGCATGCCGACAGTCAGACACTTCATGAAGCGGCAGGCCTGGCACGACTTGCGTCTCCTCTTGGTGATCTCGCACTCATTGGTGGCTGGACAGCTGTACTCAATGTTGCCTGTGGCATGTAGACATGTTGGAAAAAGATAGACAGAAAGGTTTCATTTCAGATAGATGCATCAACACACACAGAGGGAACACACACACACACACACGTATACAATAAATACAATACAATAATAATAAAATAAACATAAAATGATGAATACAGATTGGTCTGGTGGTGCACTGATTAGCACTGATGCATGACAGCAAAAAGTCCCCTGGTTCGGTCCTTCTTGATGGCTCTGGCCATTCTATGTGGACTGTGCATGTTCTTTTTGTGCCTGTATGGGTTTCCTCCAGGCACTCCAGTTTCCTTCCAGAGGTAAATTGCTGATTTTAAATTTTCCATAGGAATGGGTGGTTGTCTACCTTTCTGTGTTAGCCCTATGACTAGGGACCTGTCCAGGATGTACCCTGCCTCTTGCCCTGTAGCAACTGGGATATACTCCAGCATCCCTTTGACCCTAGCTGGATAAGCAGTTAAGAAAATAGATGGATGGATAGACGGATTGAGCTACCGCTGTCTTGAACTTTGACAGTTCTGCCATATTTTGATCTGAAAGTGTACAGACATTGCAGGCTGTGTCAGATAAAACTAGCATATAACCACTTGACAGGAGCAATGTGTCAACACATTCTGCACAGACTTACCCTGCAATGAAAGAAGGCTTTGATGCTTGCATTGCAAATGTTAGTCACAAACCATCTGATCTCATATGTGTGCAATGTCATGCAGAGCACCAAGTGATTTAAGTGATTGAAAAATACAGTTTGGAGTGGCTTTTAGATAGGCAAGGAGTCAGATAACTGTTTACCAGTGTTTATTAAACTGTGCTAAAGTTTGACTATTTTCTAAATATACTTTCAGTTGATTATTCAGCTTTTTTCCTCTGTCTTAATTTGCTAGAAAATTAGTTGCAAGGAACATTGCATGTATTGTTTAAAAGACAGACAGATAAGTGTATCTGTGTATGCGCAAAAGGTGATGTTACAATGTTACATGAGACTATAAAGCCAACTAAGACTGTGTGACTTAATGGCAGCACAGGCGGTGACAATTTGTATGCAATGTTAAAGGTAAGATTATTAACCTTGTTAAGTCTATTAACTTCACAGCCGTGGCTAACAAAAACATCAGCCTTAGTGTGAGTCTAATAGCACGTTTGCCTTAAATTCAAGAGTTTCTTAGATTTCCTTCTATATTTTTTGTGTGTAATTTACTTGCTTCTCTTTCTCAACATACTTCTTCACTGTCTTCCTATCACTATACTGTCATATCATTTTTCATCCTCTGCACTTTACTACAATATGTATCTAAACAAGACATTTTACCATATACTCAGGCTTCTGTGGCCATTCTCTCTCATTTTTTTCATTCTCGCTTGTGTTAGTCTTCTCATTTGCAGCTCAATTTCTGCTCATTTCCTCCACTTAGTGATTTGCTTACTCCCAGTTCAGAAGAAAACACAGTTATGGATTTGTTGGAACAGCTTGGATTGTTACAGACTGCCCAACTTGTTTCTATGTTCAGGTTTATTTAACAGTATTAAGGCCTGTGTTCAGATGTGAAAAGAAATATATCCTTTTCCTCTTTCGCCCACCTGACAGCTACAGTATTCCAGCAAGCCAATACATCTCCCTCAGAAACAGAGTAAACAGTGATTACTATTGACTGCTGCTGTGGAGAGGATGTTTTCTCATTACTGGCCTGATTAAGGGGCTAGTTAGCTTGGGAAAACGCTAAATGCACAAATACTTCTTAATGGGTAACAAGACACCCATTAATTGGCCTTGTTAGTTAAAGTAAAGGCTAAACATGCTAAATGCTGAGGGAACCCTTACAGTCTAATGGGCACTATTAGTGGGACTAGTTAGCTTATACGCAACCTTTACATGCTGATGATACATGAAGAGCTGAATAATTCAGCAATTAAGAAGGACACTTACTTAGCACTAAGGCTAAATGTGCTAATGAAATAGAATCTGAATGAGCTAATAGGGCTTGCCATTTCAAGGAAACACGCGAGGGCTGCTAAATTGATAACTGCAGTAAAGAGCCACTTATATAGCTGGTACCATTAAGAATAAATATTTTAAACCCTCGCTCTGATGAAAAATGTTGACAGCTACACATGCTGATTAGTACCATGGAGGTAATTATTAACAGGCAATAATAAAAACCCATATTATTTGTTGATTAAAGTGACAGCCATGACAGAAACAACATCTGTGAAACTTCAGGTTCAGTGGGTCAAAGAAAGATCAGTTTGCAAAAACCAATCAGTATTTTACCTCAACAGTACCTACTGTAACACAAATGTTGTGGAGTTTAATAACATGCAGTTTACGTAGGTCTAATTCATCTGTATTCAAATACTTTTTGGTAGTCTTACATTACGCCTATACATTTCACGGTGTACTAGTGAAACATACTGTGTGCATCATCTAGCTGTATACCTTTGCAGGCACATATACATGTATCAGAGTAGGTCTATAGGGCAGGAATTACATTTGAAAGGTTTAGAACCGAATCTCATAGCTCTCAGTACACGTGTCTTTATTTCTGTCTTTATGTGCCTTACTGTGCATAGGAATGAGCTCAGATCAGAGAGGTTCTTGGAGGATCCTGTGTAAAACCAGTGGGCTTGTATGTGTGTGTTTATGTGAATGACAGGGATATATGAGGGCCTTAAATCCCCTGCAATCTCCTTTGAGATGTGTGTATGTCCACCTGCTGCATGACAATTGACCGCTATTGTACTGATCATGTAATGTGAATGTTAGTGTGTGTTTTGGCTTGCCATCCTCTATGCTGTATCTCTTCTGTCTGTCCTAACATCACACCTATAACCCCCTTTCCCATATGCCTTTTGTCTTGGTACTTTGGCTTTTTATAGAATAAGCAACAAAAAAAATACAGGTAGGAGGCAGAGTAGAGCTGAAAAATGGATAAGGGTTCTCAGGCACATTTTTTTAAAATTAATTTATAAAATACAACCATACAAACATGCATTCATGCCTTCTGAACTATTGAGGTATGTGTTTATTAATGAATCAACATCTTTAAGTCCATATGAAAAGACTTCTGTTGATACCACCTTAACGGTTTCCTGAGTATCCCACCTACCATTTTCACTGCCCATTTTGACTGTTCTTTTTGTGAGTATCACTATCGCCTTTCCATTCCGCTCTTTTCTGCTCTCCACCACCTTTGGTTTTTTTTCACTCTTGTTGGCTCTATTTTTCCATTTCATTGCCCTATACCTCCCTTTTTCCATACTTTGCCCTCCTCTTCACTCCCCTTTATCCCCCTCTCTCAATAAGGGAGTGATAGATGCAGGTTGTCAGGTGTCGCTGGACTGACGCCACAGAAACAGCAGCTGCCAGAGCCACTTCCTCCACGCTGCGACACACACATGCACAAACGTGCCAGCACACACATACCTCTAATTCCTTCCTACATCCATGTGCCCAGTCCACCCTCCCCTTTCCCCCTTTTTCTCTCATTCCTTGTCTCAACTTATTGTTTATCTGTACCTCTTCTCTCCACTCTTCTCCTTTCCTCTCCCACCCCATGCTCTCCTCCCTGTCCAGCTGGAGGTGTTTTTTTGGTGATTACCTGTGGTTTTATTGGCTAATGGGTTGAAACATACCAATATGTCTGCTGCTGCCCATCTGAGGCTAGCCCTGCTTTCCTGCCAGGACACACACACTAACACACAACCATGCATAGGAATATGTGCACAGACGTGCACATAAACTTGCATTTGGATGAACAGAAGCCCCCACACAGACACTGAACATCCACAGTATCTGAGGATGAGTTGCCGTGTGTGGTAGCCAAAGATAATGTCATGACCCAATTGTTCCAGTGGATCAAAGAAAGCTCAGTTTGCAACAAATCATTAACAGTAGTGCTGCAGCACAATAAAAAGGTAAAAATCTTTTCCTAAAAATACAATGAATTAGTACATTTCCTTATTAAAATCGGAACAAAGTCATGTCTGTCCAAGCTTGGAAAGTGGCTAGTGTGAATTTATTGCAATAAATACTAAAACTCCAACCAAATCATTGGATAAACACAGACATTTAACATTGAAATTGATTTAAAAAAGTAAAATAACAATGATAGTAGTTTAGTCATGTGAACCATTCAAATATCAATATGGTGTCTTTAAGATGAGAAAAATTCTCATTTGAGCTTGTTTTAAATATGGCTTTCCATATTTTCCCTCATGAACAACTGTAGCCAGTGTTTCATCAAAACCTTTAATGATGGTCCTGATTTACTTTCCCAAAGATTTGACCCACAACCTCTAACTTCGACCTTCATAATGTGTTAGCTGCAACAGTAAAAGGTGTATTTCAAATACCGTAAAAAAAAAAAAAAAGCCAAAAAATTAAGTTAACAGAGAGCGGGATGTTGCATTGCTTTAGAGCTAATTAACGCCACACTTAAAAGCGGTTTTCCAGTCAACACGGCATCATTATCTATATGTTATCTGGGCTATAATAATCTTTAGCAAACTGCCTAAAAGAAAAAGATGCACACATTTGGTCGACTATTTGACACCACAGCAGTGACAGACCTATACACAGAAATATTACAAGGTCAAGTGTGTGTTGATGTCTATGTTTGAATGAGCTTCTGTGAGTTTGTGTGTGTATGCGTGTCTCTGCCTTTATCTCTGCATGTGTCTTCTCTAATCTATTTGTCAGGACTGCACTGTGTCCTGATCTCATCCCATAATAAACACATACAGGTCATTTCTAGGTAGTGGTGACCATCTTGTAAATGTAGGACTTCCACCCCCCTCACATCTTTCTGTCTCTCTGTCTCTGGGGCTTTACTGGGAAAGCTGCTTATCAGAGGCAAAAGAAAGCACCGACAGATAGGTGGATGGATGGAAAGGCAGATAGATGAATCCTGTCTGATATGACTGACTGACTCAATGGATCGATGATGGCTGGCTGACTAGAAGTTTGGTTATTGCGGTAGCAGACTGACTAACAAGAGGGCTGTCCTGCTGACAGATGGCGCCTATTAGTTATTTTATATTTATATAAAAAAAGAACAACATGGAAATCATCAGTCAAGTTGTAAATCTTCTCATATGTTTGTGAAATTACATAGAAATCATATTTCAACATTATTAAACAAATTCTTTAAGCCTTAATTCTCAGTTGTTGAACTTTTATGGGTGAACAAACAGCTGACTAACCGGTATGCTTGAGAGGAAACTCTTTTTTTTTTTTTTAGAATGAAGAATGCTGATCAAGATAAGAGTATAATTCATATATATCCAAAAAAAAAAACAAAAAACTGGAAAAGTAAAGTCCAAATACCTGTATACATCCCAGAAAAAGTTCTAGCAGAAGAGATGAACAAGGGATTACCTGCTTCCTTCCTGGTACTGCTCTCATCATGTGGATTATTCTCTATCCCTTCTCACCTCTACCTATGAACTCCTGACCTTTAGAAAATGACCCTTGACCTAACCCTGACACTACGTTATCTCACAGACAACAAGCTTATACGTAGCTAAACTGCTTCCTGTGATGCATAAGCAGCTAGAACTGGGAATGCAAACACTACTCCAAAATTATTCTTTGTTGCCGATGAAGAACAAATCAAGGTTGAGGGTATAAATGAGTGTGGCATCTGGGGGTTGTCTAACTTTGAGAGTGTGTGTGTGTGTGTGTGTGTGTGTTCCTGTGTGATGGAAAGAGAATTGGTGAAGGGAAAAAGAAGAAATGGGCTGTGTGGGTGTCCTGGTGGCTCACTTAGCAGAAGAGGAGGAGACATGTACCTTATAAAATCTGGGTTTACATCTGGCCTGAGGCTTTCATCATATGTCCTGAATTTAGTTCAGGTATGCGTGCATGTCTGAGAGTGTGTAATTTGATTAGTCTGCTCCTTTTTGTTAAAATAGCATAAATATTAATTTTTACCAAATCAAGGCTTTAGATAATCTATGTGGAGGATTTTTATGAAAGTTTTCAAGGAGCCCATTTAGGTCAATATAGAGAGCATTAAGCTTACCTTAAACATTTGACCTTGCCAACTTTGCAGTCAACCTATTTTGTTTACATTTTTAAGGTACTTACTTATGTATTATTAATGTGTATTATTTATATTTTTTACTGTTTTTAAGACATCAAATGGATCACATGTTAATGTTTCATCTACTTTTTAAAAAGACAAATATTCTAGTCTAATCTTAAACAATACGGACAACCATGATTTCACTAATTTTGATGAAAAGGCTGATGGGAGAAAACACCAATTATAAAAATAAAGCAAAATTGAAAAGGACAAAATAGTCTATTAGCCAATTGATGGCGGAGCTTAAACAGCAAGAGGCAAGACAATGAGAGTGAAATGTAAACAAGGATAATTGCAGACACAAACTTTAAATAGAAACTAACCTTGGATGGTACGTTTGAAGAAGGCCTTGCAGGCCTCACAGGATGCCACTCCGTAGTGGTACCCGGATGCAATGTCCCCGCACACGAGACACAACCTCTTGGGCATGGAATTCAACATGTATTCGCACTTAATTTGTGAATCTTCCCCAATAGTTGATGAACAGTCCTCGTAACGCTTTGACCCAGGGCCACCAGCAGGTCCTAGGGGCCCTGCGCTGGAGCCATAAAGGCTTGGGGAGTCTAAGCCATTGGGGTGACCGTTCATTGTGGACGAATATGAACCTGAGGCGTCACTGGAGCCACCAGGAGAGTGATGGTTTAGACTATCAGTCAGGGAGGCAGGACTAGACGGCTCAGTCTTTATATAAGAGGACGGACAACTGGACTCAAGGTGGCGCTCCTTACTGGACATTCTGCAGAGAAGCCTGAGAGAGTGAGACAGAACAAGAGAAAAAAAAAAAGCATTACAAGAAAATGTAAAATTGAGAGAATCACGGGTGCAGAAACTTAGAGGAATTCCATATGAGAAGGGAGAAGGTCATATTTAGCCATATTTAATGATACAAATACATTGTGGTTCATTGTCCTAAGGTGAGCTCGGAGAGGACAGAAACCTTCTGTGGAGCAGAGTTGATGTTGATTTTCAGTATGAATACAGTCGGTGAAAGCGGAGCCTCACGAACCTTCTGACTTTTTGGGTTATAAGTAGGAGGAGGAAAGTTACCACAGAGCTAACTGGTTTGTGGTGGCCGACGTCGATTTTTTTTTAATCCTTCAAAGTCGGCTCTTCCTATCATTGTGATGCAGAATTCCAAGCGTTGGATTGTTCACCCACTAATACAGAACGTGAGCGGGGCTTAGACCACCGTGAGACAGGTTAGTTTTACCCTATTGATGATGTGCTGTTGCAATAGTAACCCACACGCATGAGAGAAGTGGAGCGGCATCTATTGTACCGCAAACACATCCCCATGCTTGAGGCTGAGCTCATCCGTCACCCTCCAGTCAATAGCAGCTTGTTCTACATGAAGGTAATCAGTAAGCAGCTCCTCTACTGCTCAGTCATCCCAAAGACAGCACATACACAAAGATACACAGATTCATACACTGTCATATTCAAGCACAGTGACATTTATACCTTCAAAAGTTCCTCAAAGCCGTGCAATACAAAACAATACATTTATGTATATTTATATATGTATTAAATAAATCTCTAATCAGTACCTGGATATAACAGTAGTACTATTCTTACATTCTCCTTCCCTTCCTATCTCCCTCTTTTCTCTCTTGCTTTTCCTTCTTCCTCTCCCTAAGGAGGCTGGTGTCTTGTTAATGGCAGTTGTAATTAACGGCTATCTTCTCTCTGTCCATATCTCTCCATCCTTCCCTTTGTCTACCTTACTATCTATCTGCCTCTCTCCCTATCACTTTCTATTCACTGCCATCTCTGACTGTCTCTCTTTCTCTATCTCTGCCCACTCTTTCTCTTCCTCTACGCATTACTACTCTGTCTCTCTAACCCTGCCCTCCCTCCTTTCTCTCTCCCCTTTCATTGTTAAAAGCAGAAAGCACAAAAGGGGTTTTTAATTAAGGCAGGATGCTGCTAAACGAGGGGCTTCTAAAGTCCAGTCGGCCTGTAAAAGATCCCCGTTCTACAGGGACCCATAAAACACAGACAGTGCCTGGTTGGAGAATGGGGAGCTGTTCAGGTGGGGGGAATGAAGAATGGATATAGACAGGAAAACTGAAAGGCAGACAGGGAGACAGCTAATGCAAAAGACAGACAGAATGGGAAAGAAAAGAGTAGTTGCAGAACTGCAGCGACAGATGACTGTCAGCTGACAAACAGCAGTTTTTCTTTTAATTGCAGCTCAGCTTTAATGTGTCTGATATGCAGAAAGAAGGTTGATGAGGCTGACCTCTTCCTTTTGAAACACCTACAGATGTGCTGTGAGGTAGGAAACACTCTTTTCTCTTAAAATTTTCCCTTTCAAAAGAGTGAAATGACATTTATGATATTGAATGCTTTGGCCCTTTTCACCTTTTTCATCATATATTAAACCATTTCTGCAGGTTCTTCTAATTCAGTGACTCCATTTATTGTAGCTTTGTGGCATTCGCCAGTGTCTATAAATCCATTTATCTGATGCTAAGGTGGGCCTTCAGTTTGGAATGAGGCTGACACTGTGAGAAAGGTTTGGACACAAATCAAGAAAGAGAAAATTAGTTAAAAAAGGATAGGGAGAGAGTCTACGGAAGAATACAGAAGGAGAGACAGACGCACAGACAGTATCAGGTGCTAGAATAAGCGGGACAGCGAAAAATGTAAATGGGGAAAAGCATAATGGAAAGGAAAGAGATCACAAGAGGGTGTCTATGTTCTATGTCTATGGGAGAAAAAAACAGTGGTGACAGAAAAAGAGAGTAGAACCATTTAAGTAGATGATGTGATGGTGATGATTTAATCTCTCCTTTCTCACTCTTTATGCTCTTTTGTGGCCCCTCCTTTTGACCGTCAATCCCTCTGAGTACCATTAAGCGAAAGAGTTTAAGTGCCAAAAGATCTCAGCCGCTTTTTTCCTTCTCTCTCAATTTCTCATCTATCTTTCCATTCTCCATCCCAGTTTCTTCTCCCTTTTTTCCTCTATCTTGTCTTTTTTTCCCCCCTCTCTGCTCTCTCGCGCTCTCTAACTGTGCTTATAAATGAAAAATAATGGCAGTCGAAGGGGGAGGAATAAAAAGAATAAAAAGGAAGACACGCATGCAGAGGAGAGGAGAAGAGGAAAGAAGATTAAGAAATCACAGCCAGTGCGCTGTGCCGAGCGAGAGGTTGAATGCATTTATGTATGTATGTTATCAGTATAATTATGGTGCTATGTAGCGATGGCTCAGTGCTGAAAGAGCAGTCTTATTGTGCTTGTCTGCTCTTCAGATGAGTGTGAAGAGAGAGAGAAGGGGTTGGGTCTCTTTTTAATCAATTCTTTAGGTTTTTAGGTGTTTAAAGAAATGTATATAAAGTGGAAAGAGCTTGAATGTGTTTCCCCTGTTCTTTACGCTTATTCACAATGGGTTTAAAGATGTAAGCAGTGTGCTATGAGATGATTACAGTAAAACTCAAATAAGTGAAGTAATCACATTTTAGTATTAGCTGTTGTGCTTAGTTCTGTTAAAGAATATGATGTTAAATTTCATTTTCTTCTTGGCATCTTCAACATTTTGATGCTCTTCATAGAAATATCAGGATATTAAAACTTAATAGCATACTAATAAAGTCAAGTAATTAGCAAATAAGTTTATTGTTTCATGTTGAATAGCATAATGTATCACGTATTAAGTAGAAGAAAAGATATAAGTACTAAATCATCATTTGCACTAACAAACTTACTGAATGTCATGAAAAAGGTTTTTTTTTGTCTACTTGTTAGATATTTTGTATAATTTTAGGGAGAAATGGCTGAAGCTTCAGCTTTTTTCAACTGAAACTGTAAACAAAAAATCCATAGTAAATGAGGTTAAACACTTTACTGCAAATAATGTTAGCTGATATATTTAGGTTTATATTTTAGCAGTAATGCACATGATAAAACTGACCATTTGTGGCAAAAGTGGCTGTTTAGCTCCTGCAGACATCAAATATTCTATTTAGGTGTCTCTTACTGAGGGAGAATGCGCGCACACACACACACACACACACACACACACACACACACATGCGCGCACACACACGCACGCACGCAAAAATGACTGCCTTTGCTTGTATCCATTTCCAAGTCGATCCCTGTTATGTTCTCTTTCTTTTCAATCCTATTTTTTTCATTGCTCACTTCTTGAAGTGAGGCACAGATAAATATGTGGAGGCATGGCGAGAAGAGAAAGAAAGAAAGAAAGTCACTTTTTTCTTTGTGTTTTGAAAGAAGGTGGGCCACTTTAGTATGACAAGCTGTCATTACAGTGGTGGGCTGATGCAGTGGCCTGACAACTGGTAGGGACAAACATACAATCATCGTATTAGAGAAACTACCCTGCCTCACTCTATGCTGCTTTTGCCATGTGCTCCTTTAGTCTGTGTTTCTGTGTGCACTTGCACTGCTTTATTATATACAATCTTTGAACAACTACCTCGCTAGATGGCAGCCATAAACACAAACTGATCCTCAAACAACTCTAAACTGTTTTCACCCACCCCCTCTGGGCTGAGGAAGAGAAGAGAAGAGAAGAGAAGAGAAGAGAAGAGAAGAGAAGAGAAGAGAAGAGAAGAGAAGAGAAGAGAAGAGAAGAGAAGAGAAGAGTCCAACTTTGTCTTTTTAGTCATTTTAACATCAGCTCGTTGCTACCAAATCAGATATCTCTCAGTTTGTTGATAACTTCTCTGATTGTCTGATTGCTCCATTGGGCTCTTTTGTCAGCTTTAGCCCCGAATCTCAGAAATTGCACTGCTGAGCAAAAATGCTACCATAACAAATACAAATTTCAAACAACCAAAACACATATATTGTATGTAAAGATTTAAAAATGACAAAGCTGCATTTAATTATACCTTGCCAAACTTTGGTGCCTGTAGGTGTAAAGATATAATGCCTCTTATTGGCCTATTACCACTACTTTTATAACACATCTCCAATGACCCCCCCCCCCCCCCCCCCCAAAAAAAAAAGAAGCTAAAAATAAGAAGTGAAAAAGAAGAGGAGAGAGAAACAGAGAGGAAGGAGAAGTGGTCGCAACAGAGACAGACAAGGAAGAAGTGCTGACAATGTAGCTACCTCGGGTTGGCTAATACCTTTCCATCACACCAAGCATTGTGCTCTCAATGCTGATAAGAACACACAGTCCAATAAGCAAAAAGAAAAAAAAGAGAGAGAGAACCTTACACAATTCTATCTAGATGATACCAGAAATGCTCTGGGAGGGAGAGAAAGTGAAGGAAGGATGGAAGACATAAAAGAAAATACCCTGAATTAAAGAATGGAGTAAGGAGGGGGTTAGGAGCAAAATGCATTTACATTTCCATAGTCAAATGAATACAATGATTTCATCAATATATTGAATTGCTTTTTTAATGCTTACACTCCTCTGTTTGCTTTTCTTTCTTTCCTTATTTCTCTCTATTTTAAACAGTCTCCTATCTTTGGATGGTTGTTGAACTCTATGTCAGCTTGTTAGTTTGATACCGCAGTGGATGTACTTCTACAAAAACATATGCACACAACAACTACACCCAAGCAATTTTAAAGGAGCAAGTGACCACTGTTAATTACAGCACGAACACACGTACACTTTCGGTTTTCTGGTTGCTTGAATGACATATCAGTCACATTCAGCAAAATCCCATGTGTGTAACCTCTTTTGGATAAAAATTAATTTAACCTGTGTTTTATTGCATTGTGGAAGATAACTGCATAGTTTAAAAGCAGTGAATAAGAGCTCAGGAAAAAAAAAAAAAAGTCTGCATTGTGTCAGTGTGGGTTTACGTGTCTGGAATCGCAGTGTGTGGGTGATTATAGTTGTCTTCAGGGACAAAAATGAATAAAATAAAAAATAAAAACTCCAACAGCGACAGTCAATCTAAACCACTCTCCCTCCTACTGTGCTCTCTCTTGCCCTCTCTTTTCTTGCTCCCTTTAGGTCTCAATCTCTCTGTCGTCGTTTCTACTTCTCACACACAAACATCCCCTATCATTATTTCGCCGTCTCTCCATCCTGACACACACACACACACACACACACACCAGGGAGCAGATCAATTGTTACAGTGTTAGTCAGGGCAGGAAACCTGTAATTCACTTCATTGGCTGCAGAATAAACCCCTGATTACATACAATCAATTTGACAATGGCTAAAACACATTCTGCCCGATGGGCTGTTGGGCTGTAAAGACTGGCAGAGGAAAGGAGGTGCGAGTGTGTCTGTGGCTGTGTGTGTGAGAATTTAGACACTGTGACTCCTAGGTATGAATCTTAATGTGACAGATGCAAATACACTATCCACACACAGTTCATAAACTCACACACGTGAGAAAAAAAGTGGGGACGAGATAGAGAGATATTCTACTGGGTCCAAACACACACGCACGCACGCACGCACGCACGCACACACACACACACACACACACACACACACACACACTCTCCAGATGGGAATAGATAAACAGTGGGAGGCAACACATGCAGCGTATTCTCAGCCAAACTCCATTGATTAAGAATTATGTGCTTTTCAAACCGCAAGCTATTCAGGAACATCACGTTGCGTCTGCTGATATCAATACTTTTCATGTGTTTTCAATCATCAACGTCCTGCTTTTAAAAGAGTTTACCATTTGCCTTCTCTGCTTGTCCTTGTCTCTCGTCTGTTTCCTTGTTTAAAGAGAAAATTTCAGGGGATTTCATTCTTCTCTCAAAGTCCTATGTAGTCTGTATAAAGCATGATTTAGATCAGTTAGAGTCCAGCTGTGTCAGTGTAGTTATTACCAAAAAAAAAAAAAGTGAAGAGGGGGAGCATGTTCAGGGCAACAATGGAAGTCAGTGCGCCACTAACTCTTTGTGTGTGTATGTGTGCGTGCATGCGTGAGCGTGTGTCAGATGGGAATCTTGATGATTTAGGTCATTTTCTTGCGGAGCACTGGCTGATAAGTATGTTGCTGCCAGGCACTATCTTTGTCACCATGTCTCTCTTTCCCTCTCTCTTTCCTCACCTTTCTGTTTGCCTCTCTTTCTCCCTTTCCATCTCCTTTATCTTCTGTATGTCATTGTATTTGTAAGGATGGTTGTCTACTGTAAGAATGGCTCTTCAAATCTCTACAGCTTCATGCAGCGCCCAGAGTGTCAGTTAACACAAACAAAGAATTATAGTAACTATATCAATATATTTATTTGCCTTATATACAAATACATGAACTACTGAAAATTAGATTTCTACTTGAGTTCTATTCTTGGACTTCAGTTGATGAAATTGCATATTATGGGCTGTGAAAGCCGAAGATTGAAACTGACTACACATCGTCTTCTTGGGTAAATTCTATGCTGAATGTGGCAACTTACCAACCCTTCTTTTCATGAAAATACGTAACCAGCAATATATGCATAGATAACAATATACACGCTAAATTAAATACAATTAAGTACACAATCACACCGCTTATTCACATGATATTATTGGGAGTAGTTTATTTGGGAGCATAAGCTTTATAAAATATAGGCTGGCTCCTTTATAAAAGAAAGGTCATCGATCAAGGTTAGTGTTCTCGCTTTCTATGTGTGTATGTGTGGACTAGCAGTGTTATCACTTAGCATTAGGTGTGCAACAGCCCTTCCAAACACTTACTGACACTTGCTGTTGTCACCGACACGCATGCATTGTAGCACACGCCCAAACACACATATGCTCACGCTTAACTATAAGTGTACAGTGAGAAGTACAGCTCTCCTGCTCTTGCTCTCGTACGGAGACAGAAAGAGATCTGGGCAAGGCGCCACATCAAATCAAATTGTGGAAAAGTATAATAAAAAGTGTTTAAAAACAAAATATGTCCCAACGGATTAAAAGCACATTATATTAAGCAGATGGTGAAAGAGGATTTCCACTCTAGTAAATATGACAGGGCTTTCAAATGTGACACAGGAATGAGGCAGCGAGACAGGAAGGGGCGGAAGGGAGAAAGAGACAAGGAGGGGATGGGAAAAGAGCGCAATGCTGCAAAAGTAGAGAGAGAGTGTGTGTATGAAGTAAAATGGTCCTCAATCTGAGAGAATGACGGGAAAAAAGTGTAATAAAGGGAAAACGGAATGTGGGAGAGGAGAGGAAAGGGAAGGAGAGGAAAGGAGACACAAGTAAGTAGAGCGTCAAAGCTGCATTCTTTAAGCAGATCAGATTTGGGGAAATTGGGCTGTCACTACAGGATTGTGATGATTTACACCTATCCATCATAGGGAGAGGGAGAGAAGCAGAGCCAGAATATGTACAATAATCCACAGCAGCTGTGAAAATGGAGGAAATCAATCCTAAGCAGGCACCGTCCCCTGTGTACGTTTCAATTTTTAATTCAATATTCTACAAATAATATGTCTGGAAAATCGCATTTAACATTACATATGTAATACAGCTTCATATACAAACGCAACAATTGGTAAAGAGTCACCCAGTTCATTACTTTTACTTCTGTATCAAGTTATTTCACTGATACTGTAGGTGGAAAAAAAATAAAGTGACTGACCTAAAATACCATTCCGCCAACATCCCCTAAATACACTGAATAAAAACGTGAAACAAGATTAATTCCAATGGAAATACATTTCACAACTGCACATTTTGACCTGCCACAAGCTGCTGTTGACACTCGTCTTCACAGCCTCCTGGCCTCCCTCTCTCTCCCACCCATGCCCTCCATTCTCCCCCTCTTCCCCCACCCCACTGCTGGCTGATGCACCTTACAGTCTCGCTCCTGGACCATCTGTTAGGGAATCTAATTCACATCCAGTCATAATCAGGTTTGCTGCAGTGCCCACTGTCTTTGGCCATCTCCGTCTCTGTCTGTCCCTGACTGTTTCTTTCAGTCTGTTTTATATTGCGTGTTTTTGTTTGTTTTAATTTAATTTAGTGTATCTAGAACCTTCATAAAAATCTTCCCCTTAAGTTTCGTGTATTTCTATTCAGTAAATTAGGTACGCAAATCTTAAAACTGGCGTACATGTGTGAATTGTGACAAAAGGGAAATTTTCTGGTCTTGTCACTAAGAAGTTTTTTGTGTTTTTAAACAATGTAGCTGTATTATAATTAAGTGACTAACCCGATACTGGTTTTGTTGCAGTATTCTCTTAATTTCAAAAATTTTTACGTTTGTTCCTGGACTTTTACTGGAAGCTCACCTTTAAAACTTATTGCAAATGACTAAGATTTAAATACTGATTCAGCACATTATTGGTAAAATATAAAAAAAAAAAAATGAGCTGCTACACTTATACAAGATTTTAAATGTGCATATCTATGTGTGCATATTTGTCCGTGATTGAGAATAGGGCGAGTCGAGGTGAAGAGGGTGGAAGTTAATGAGAGGTGAGTGTCTGAACCCCCCCCCCCCTCTTCCCCTCTCTCGTGCTCTCTCTCTTTCCGCTCCTGCAGTAATCCTCTTCTATAAATCTGCAATCCAATCAGCGTTGTCCACACTTACGCACACATACACACACACACATACACACGCAGAGCTTTTGGGAAGCCCATCTGTGTGTTAAGGCAATCTGCTTTATCATTATGATTACATTGGGCTCAGTTTACAGCACAGTGTGTGTGTGTATTCAAGCGCAGTCTAGCTGCCTGACATTAATCACATTCCCATGGTTTGATGGCCTAAATAAAAAGAGGAATAATATTGTCGCTGTCCAATGAAAACTGCAGATCTCCAAAAGCACACAAGGAATTTCTTTAGAATTCAGAAAAGTTTTAATTCAGGAAAAGTCCCCTGAAAACAAAGCAAATTAAAGTTAGTTCTTTGTTATTTTATACAAAACAAGAGCTCTGTGATCTGAAAAAAAAGATAATTCTTGGAGATAAAATCAAATTAATGCTATAAATCTAAATTATTTTACATTCATTTCTAAATATTGTACCTTGTGAATCTGTATTTTTTTTTTCTCATTTCAGCTGTGTGTTTCTGTGCGTGTGTGTTTCTGTGCATGTGTGTGTGTGAGAGAGAATGTGTATAAATCACAACCAAATCCCATCAACACAGTTAGAGGTCAGATATCCTAAGGAAGTGTCCCTGTGATCTTACAGTGCTGGTGTGTGTAAGAACGTGTGTTCCTTTTACTGTGTGTGCAAGTGAACTTGTATGTATGTGTGTGTGTGTGTGTGTGTGTGTGTGTGGTCGTGTGTAGGGTTAGGGTTTAACTGAGGTTAGGTGACTTTTTCCTTAATATTTACTGTTTACCTTATTTAAGGCTTTTTTTTTAAGAATAAGCTATTTTTACTGGATGTGTTGCTTTGTTGTACATCGACACACACAAGTATAAATAATTCAGTTAAAGTGCTTCAGATTTAGGATCCTTGTATTGTGTATGTTGGCCCACTGTTACGTCATACTGGGACACTTTTCCAACAGTAAGCTAGACTGTCTACTGTGCTTCTGTGCTCAGTTTCAGGAGAAATAAATGAGGATTTCTTTTTTACTTTGATTACACATCCCCACATTGTAGAATTTCAGTATAAGTCTTGAGGTAAAACCATAAGTTATAAACTTCAGAATGCTGAAATTTTTCTTCTTTTTTTCAAACTAGGGGACACTGTTATGTCATCATGTAGGTCTGGCATATTTGCAGCAGTTGAATTCACAATAACAATATAATTTGCAGTTTGTTTTGAACCATAGAGGCGAAATAATGCTCCCCATTTCAGAGGGCAGTGTGGGTCTCTATCTGTTTGTACAAATGTACTATGTGACTTCAAGCCACGGAGTGACTCCCTAGCCCCTGGCAAACCTTTACACCTCTCATCACCAGACTTCACTGTCTGCCAACACACTCACATTGTGCTACTAACACTCCTCCTGGTGACTGGCCGAGGGTCTGCGTGAGAATGGCTTGCCAGACCTCTAATTGGCTTGACCCAGACTAACCCTGAAATCCTATTGGACTAAAACTTCCCAATCTACAGCGTATACAGGAACACACACATTTAAAATTAAAGGGCTTTGCAAGAGCCTAACAATGCACTAATCAATAATGTTCCGAGAGACTGTGCAATAATATAACAACAATAATAACATAATAAATGACAGTAACGTTCATTAAGATAATCATGTCAGTCAGTGGGATCTTGCAGCATTAATGTCCAACATCCAGAGAGAGAAAAAGCATATCATAACACATAGATAAAGTTTGAGAAACCCACTTTTAGTTACACTAAGATCTAATATAGTCTATTAAAATTATTATCTATGTTCAGCTGTTTCTGAGGTAAGGGAATGTACAACAAGTAACGGTAAGCACACTAGTAATATACTTATGTGCATACAGTAGTGCAATACCCCTGGATTATTAAAATTATATAGAAAACGCATACTTACAAAAATAAGTTCGTTTTCAGGACATGTGGTGCTATCTCCCGTCCTGAGAAACTTTTAACAGAGGAGGAGGGAGGATATGATAACGTTTGTCTACATTTCACGCGTCACACATTTCCTGTGTTTTAACATGAAACAAGCAGCGTATTTACAGTTTAAGCTCTAAAAATAAAGCAAGACAGCCCTCGGCAAAACCTTCCCCCGATCAACATAAAACTTAGAACTGATTTTATTGGAGAACTTTAAAGTGGAATTTCACTTCGGTTGAAGCTTTTCATGCTTCAGGTTTGATTGCACATACAGATGGCATGGAGAATAATTGTAATGGTAAAAGAGAATGTCCTTCAACAAAATGATGTGATTTAAAGCCTCTGCACTGCGGCGCATTTGCACTACTGAAGTGTCCTTGAGCCACAATTTGAATCCCAATTTCTTGTGATACTCTACATATTCTGTGAAAAAAATAAGAAAATGAAGATAGGGCTATAAATAAATGAAAAATAAATAAGGGTTACCCAGGTATGAGTACATTATTTTGAAATGTTTACATTTTTACAGTAAAACATAGGAACAGACTGTAGCAAACATAGCTCACAAATGCATTCGCATACATATACACATGCAAATACACAAACTAGCAGAAAATAAGGGATTTTCCTCTCAGCTTCGTTACACTCTTTAATTGTAACATACAGTTTGCATTGGATTTGTATATTCCTCTTTTCATGGTGTTTACATGAGAATTATTCCCTGAGTGTTTCCCAAAATTTGAAATAAATAAGAGCAGATGTTGAAGGCTTGGCCATATCATGGAAACATCCCCTCTTGATCCCAACTGACACCGATGATCACTCTTAACTTGCACTTACAGGATATTATTTAAAGCATTGAGTTGGGAAAACCATTGACAGGTTAAAAAAGAAACAGATGGGTATTTTTTAAAGACTTTGTAGAAATGTAGCTCCTTGCATACAGTGTCATGAACACCGGGAGCTGATTGAATTAGAACATTAACAAATAAGACATTATGAAAGAGTAAAAAAAAAAATACACAAAGAGACACACATGCACACAATCCTTCTCCTCACATTTGAATAGATTGTGGAGAAAAGTTAGTTCTCTCAGAATGGTCTCAAACACTCACACATGCTGACCAATAAAAACATTGGCTTTTTATGCCTTTTCTTCCTCTTCTTCCGAGGTTTATAGAGGTCAAGTGTGACTTTTGTAGAAAACTCAGCCCAGATTTATAGATTCACAGTTACTTTTGTTTTGCCCTTTTTAAGTCACTCCCCCTTCTCTCTTTTGTGTCTGTGGTGTTCTTGTCATTCTGTCTTACCTGGGGTTGTAGAGGGCATGTGCGTCTCTCATGTGGTTGGCCTCCAGTGGATCGTAGCTCTGGTGCATCCTCCAGGCGCCAGCGCCGCATTTACCAAAAGATGACTTGGGGTTATCTTCACTGCTGCTGTTCACCAATGGCCCCTTCGATAAGTTCATTCTGTGGGCAGGGGCAAAGCGAGAAAATTAAGGATGGCAGCGAAAATGCAGCCAATACAACAGAAAAAAAGAAGGAAAGGAGTAAGTGGGACAGTGAAGCTAAGACATGGTTTCTATAATGTCTTTCAGCATGCCTGATCATGTGTCATACAATTTCACTATCAAGTAAAAGACACAAAAAGTGTCTAAGGACACAAAAATCAGTTGTTCGGGGGCAATGTAATAGCACAAATAACAAAATGAAACTTAGAAAAAAAACAGAAAAAGTGGCAAATTACATTTTCCTGTTTCTTATCAACAGAGTCACATGGAAACAAAAAGTAAAAACAAAAAACAAAAAAAAAAACAAGCAATAATGCAAAAAAACAATGAAGTTAAATTTACAATTAATGCAACAGATGACAATCAACTACAGAAAGTTCTATAGCTATATGTAGTTCATTCACACATTTTTAAGTAAATAAATGTGTTTGCTCTCAGTCCATGCAAGAAAAAACTGCTTAGCACAGTTAGGACAGAGAGAGAGGCAGGTTCTCAAACAGAGAAGAAAAACCAAAAACATGAAGAAAGACGCAAGATTTATACAAAAGGGCAACCTCCTGAGGGCATCTCCAATTGGCAGAAAAATGGGCAGCTTTCAGACAGATTCACAGGGGACAGCGCAGAGCTTTAAACTAATACGCAACACTTTTGTTCCTGAATGCATTAACAAATTTTAATCAAATAGACTATCTGTGTATATATGCGTCATAGGCTGCGTCAGGGGACTAAATTAAGCACATTCCGACTGTGCTTAATGTCAGCGGAGTTTTACCAGTTTTAGCCTTGAAAAAGTTTTTTTTTTTTTTTTTAAATGGAGGGAATATAAAAGTAAAAGGAGTAAACGCCATCCTTCAGTCAAACCCAGTGCTGTCGTCAGAAGAAGAGCTGTCTTTAGGGTGATTAGGTCACCGCAGGCAACAGAATCAAAATCATTCATTACAAAAAGCAAATTAATTAAATGTCATGGAATGGCAAAAAAAATTAAAAAAGAATCATATGATGGCTGGGTGTGTAATAAAAGTATCCAGATCCCCTATATTTAAACTATCAGAAGAGGAAGTGGGGTTGGTGGACAAATGATAGCAAATACAGAAACCAACTCAGAGTTGGTCAAAGTTGCAAGAATGCATATGATAGGAAAGTGATGCTTCAAAAACAGCGCAAACATAAACGCATTTGAGCATTTATGTTTTTGCTTAATGAGAGATCATAATAATTATGTCTGTTTATACTAACCCAATTAACTGGAGAACTATCAATTTAACGTTAAAACTTTGCAAAGAAATTCTACAGCTGACGCAAACTAAGCTTCTCATGCTAAACATGTAAAAGTAGAAATCGTGAATCTAAGCTAAATGAATATGAATAAATGATCTTTTTCCTTTTTCTTATCTTTGTGTTGATTTTTACCATCACACTCCTGTGTGTGTGTTTCCTCCGACAAAGTGTATCGGTAAACAGTGCAGGATGTTGGTATGTGTCGCAAACTGATAGACACATGTTTACCACACAAACAACCACCACATACGCACGTGTGTCTGAGTGTGAGATGTTGTCCCGCTGCGGGTTCCTGTTTATGTGAGGGCTACGTAGACAGACAGGTAGACAGACCAATGACTTGTCTGACAGCCATCCCTCTATCCATCCACAGAGCTGGGTTGCCTCAGTGAGAGGTAGAGGACCAGGGTGAAATATGTAGGTTTTAGTTCCACTCTGGTGAATAGAAAGAATCGATATCTTTCTGCTGCTGCTGCTGCTTCAGACACTTATTGGCTTTGGTTGCAGTGTCACAATGCTATATAGACAGCCAACAGTTAATACTGCTGTTTTTTTGGGGGGGGGGGGGGGGGGGGGGGGGGGGGGGGTTGCACTAAGGACTTGGGTATGTCCTTAGTGTGCCCTAACAATTATAAATAATTAATTTATTCCCTTTGCCACCAATCAAAAACTTTCTGGCTGAACAAGTAAGTCAGGTTTGCGCCACGCTGTAACAACAAAACAACATCACTGCTTCCAGCTGGTGGACAGATCTGCCCTCTCAAATTCCGAATGAATATTTTTGTCCTTGCGCACCTGCGTGTGCTAACTCTAAACTTTTCATTTGTGGCTAAAATACTCCAAATACTCTGTTGTCGGTTGCAAGACCGAAGAAAAGATCCACTTCTGGCATCTGAAAAACAGAAGACCCAGCGGTTTACTGTTATTTTTGATGACAGTATCTCCACAACGATGGGAAAACCTTCAGCGGCATCAGTCACTCAAATGGTAACAACGATATTACCGTTACTCTTAATTGTATGCCCATAGGGACTATATTAAAATTGAAATACATGAGGGACGTATGATAAACAAACACTGGGTGTACGTCAGTTTTCATGTCGCCTTTTCTGCCACGGTGAAACATAAAGTCAGCTGGCTTTTTAATTAGCACTCCCTAACTGAATGAAAACACTGTACATTGTACAACACCACAAAAATACTGTGTTTTCATCTTGATTTGGGTTTAAATGGTACAGAATAGTTTAAGTCATGGGCAGCAGCTCAACCGCGTAAAAAGTTGTAGACCAGCTCTGAAAACAGGGAAATATAACCATCAGTGATATTGAGCTGAAAAAGTCTGGGTATATGCAAGATGGAAATTAACTTGTCAAACATACATATTTGTATTTTGTGATATTTAATTTATTAATATATCGTATGGGACCTTTAAATCAATCCAAAGGCCAACATAACATCTAGTGACTATGCTGTAACAATGAGTAAGGATGAAGGAGCGAGAGAACGATGTGATTTATTTATTTAGCTTTAAACCATAATAACCATGAACTATGAGAATTACATCTGAAAAGAAAATCTGAGTTGACAAAGTTCTAAAAGTCAATAATATAATATTTTAGGGAAACCACAAAAGACTTTGTCTGACATTTGTATTAACCTGGACAATAAAACTGCTAAGAATTACCAAAAGAGATTCTGCTTTATCACTTTATAACCACATAATCTGACATTTTCCTAGTCCTTTACTCATTTCAAAAGCATAAAATTCATTTGAAAGGCATCTTAAAGCCAGCAGACAAACCTTTACATCAGGCTTTCTTTACCAGCGTCTTTTGGTATTTAATTCAGTACATGTAAATTGTACAAGAGAAAAGTAAAATACACACACACACACACACACACACCGCTGGTAGAGTATATGTAGATGAAAAATGTAAAATTTTACACATGAAATATTTTTCTCTACTTAAAAATATTGCTCACTGAATAATGAGCCCGTCGATTTAAAAATTCAATCCCACAAGTGCATTTATATAAAAAAATAAAACGCTCACATCATAAATATTTATATACACATATAGAGTAAAGGAGAGAATTAACTATGTGATTCTACCTAACCTATTTCATGCTCCTGTCAGCACATGTAAGCAGCACAAGAACCAGCACATGCAGACACACGGTGGATGTGTGGCACTGTGTGTGTGAGTGTGTGTGTCTGTGTGTGTGTGTGTGTAAAGGTAGGGAGATCGTTGATGTCTTTCTGATGCTCAGTGACTCGCTCATGTGTTGCTGGCCCATCTGTGAACAGAATGACCATGCCATGGTATGTGTGTGTGTGCATATGTGTATATGTGTATGTGTGTGTGAGACATGGTGATGCAGTGATTGATGAGACAGTTGCCATTCTTGCTAATGCAAAACGCACCTATCCCTGAAGGGAGCAAATGCCACAGCGCGCGCGCGCGCGCGCGCGCACACACACACACACACACACACACACACACACACACACACACACACACACACACACACGAAGTAGCAACTGCCCTACCTAATTACTCCTTTAGTCAGGGTAGTGTGACGTCTTGCAGTTACACATACAATATATATCCATAAATATGGATGAACATACAGAATGCTAATAACTAAAGACTAATCAATCCCTTCTGCTACATAAAAAAAATCCCCATAATCCCCTTTTTTTCTCCCTTTCACCAGTAGAATTGTGGGTCTTGAGTATTCTCATTACTGGACTTCTTGAAAAGGTGTTACATTATGACTGCTGACTTTCTCTATTGTTTACTTGGTTTTTATAGTATGTACTTTATACTCCTGATAATGCTTTGCCATATACTCGCCTTAATGTGAAAGATCAAAAATGCACGTATCAAATCAACAAAAAAAGCTTGACACAGACTTTTTGATATTCGTACGTCATTAAAAATAATCATTAGATTATCACAAATACTGAGTGGATGCACACACTGATATACAAATATGTGTGACGATGTTGCTCTGCGCGTGTCTGCACGTGCATCAGGGCAGGTGGGGTTGAATGCAACCCTCTGTGTGTGACTGAGCGGATGTGGATGTGTGTGCACGTTAGCGTTAGCGACGGGAGCTGTTAGCGGGGCAGGCGGCAGATGGGCTGTCGGCCTTAATAGGGACTGAGCGGGTGCAGAAAGGTGACAGTTCCACAAGGGAGGGGGGTGTGGAGAGGGAGAAGAGGAGTGTGTGTGTGTGTGTGTGTGTGTGTGTGTGTGTGTGTGTGTGTGTGTGTGTGTGTGTGTGTGTGTGTGTGCATATGGGTGGGTGGAGGGGGCTGAATGGTGAAGGAAGATAGGGATAAAGGGAAAACGAATTATCTACGGCCATGAATAAAAGTGGGGATATGCTGCGCAGAGGAACACCCATCCTCAGGAAAAGAAGTGTTTTCACTGTTCAGAATTATATTAATATTTTATTAATTTAAACATAATTCACACAAATGGTCACATGTATAAATATTTTGACATCTGGTCTTTTCTGAAGTTGCCAGTGATCAAAGTGCGTTAATCTGTTTCTAAATAGAGTGATATTTTAGAAAATCAATAAACATATGTGAACTATTTTATTTCAGCTGCATTAAACTAAAAGTGAAAGTTTTTGCAATGCCAAGTACTATTTAACTATTTTAAGCCCACACTTGTGCAAACACAGTTAATATATGCACTCTCTCTCTCTCTCTCAAATACACACACACACACACACACACACACACACACACACACACACAAGGAAACAAAGTTTTAGTCACAAATGTAGTTTTCTTATTTTTACATACAAAATAACTGAACTGAATGTAAACACGTGGCATGTTGTCACACATGTCCGGGTGTGTGTGTCAAAGCTGAACCTTCGGGACAATTTGAGGAAACAAACAACGAGTAACATCGTTGGGCTTGCTTGTTTTGTCGAAACAAAACTAAAACAAAATAAAGATAAGAAATAAATAAATGTTTTGTGTGATTTGTAAGAGACATTTTCCTTTTCACAAAAACACCACAGACTGTAAATAATGCTCCAGATTTTGTGTTAGTATAATACAGTGGGGTGGGATAAACTTAATTAATGAAATCAAATAAGTTAGGGGCAAGATAAGAGAAAATGTAAAAATCCTTTCTTCAGTATTTTCCATGATAAAGTTGCTATAAGTGCACACACAGGAGACAGAAAGAAAAAGAGTGAAAAAAAACCCAACAAAAAAACCAGAGACCTAAACCAAGAGGTGGGGTGTGGGCTGGTCTGTCATTCTCTTTCCATCAGGCACACACATGAAGCATGATGGGAGGATGAGAGGAGGAATATTTCACTGTCAGTCGGAAGGCGGCACGGCCATTCATTTCTTTCTCTCTCTCTCAGCAGCTATCCCTTTCCTGTTCTACTGTATCTTTCCTTTTCCGTCTTTTTTGAACCCCTCTTGCAGCCTGTCGAAACAATGACAATTTAATCATACTCTCGGCTCGGGCACGTACAGGGAGAGAACAATCCAAGCACTGAAAACTATAGGGCTCTCCCAACGGACAGCACAACAGAAAAAGTGTACAAGACAGACAAGGGGTTTGAACCTTCACCATTCTCACGATCCTCTTTAACTCATGCGCACACCTTTACACTTTACACACATGTAGACACACACATAGACACATACACACACACCTCACCTCTCCATCTAAATCTGCTCTATTGTGGCCCGCTCTGTGCTGTCTCCTCCTATTAGGAGTGAGGAGCAGCATTAGAAGCCCTAAGCACAACACGATGGGCGCGCTCACACACACACACACACACACACACACACACACACACACACACACACACACACACACACACACACACACACACACACACACACACACCAGTTATCTCATCTAAAGCGCAGCTCAATAGTTCATCTAGTGAACTTGATAAAATTCACATTTTAGTGACTCCTTTACTGACACCCACCTAACTCATAGTGTCAATAGCAGTTCTAAATAACACACAAATTAGGTAAAAGCAAAGTTCCCTAAAATCAAACAGGCAGCTCTATAAAGAGACTTGAATGCTCTTGACACAGTTCATATTTGCAAAGGTACAGAACATCCTCTTTTTATTCTGCAGTTCCCTAAACTATATACTTCAAGGTAGCAGGTTAGAAAAGACAGAAAAGTCAGCACCAGTACGGAGAGTAATTCTCAGACGAAGCATAAATGATTTGATAGAATGTGGTAATAGTAATAATAATTGAATTCACATTTTGATGTATGGATGACGGAGATGTATGGATAATGGAATGTGGGGAATGAGAGGATGAGCGCTGTGGAGAGGAGAAGAGGAGATGAGCGACATTGCCTCTCACTATATATCACTCTCTCTCTTTTTTTGATCACCGCTTTGGCATTCAACCATGCATGGGGGCGCGGGTGCACACACACACACACACACACACACACACACACACCCACACCCACTGTGCAATTAGCCATTTCACCACACTGGTGGTGAATCTGTGTGTGTGTGTGTGTGTGTGTGTGTGTGTATGTATGTGTGTGTCACATCTGGTACAGCCTCCCTTACTGCTCCTTCAACACATAAAGGCCGGCACTGACCCGTGACATACTCTCACACACAGAGCACTGATGGATTGGGCATAAATCAGGCAAATTCACATCATCAAGGTTCATCCCATTTTGCGCTGTCATCTCTCTGTGGCGCTGTATACAAATGTGTGTGACATAATGTATTTTTAATATCTACATCCATATGTGAAGATGCATGTGTAAGTGTAAGAATAACTGCATTTTTTGTAAAATTTTGGTTACTTTTATCGACACATGCTTAAAACTGTGTGTTTATTGCTATGCATTTGTGTTGGGGTGTGTGTTACTATGGGCATTCATGCTTACATGTGTGTCCAGTGGACCTCCTGAGTGCTGGTGTCAGACAAACGCAAACCCCCTCCCTTCCTTCCCACTTCTCGCTCTGTCTCTCTCATTGCATCTCTCTCTCTCTCTCTCTTTATGGGACCAAATTACCACTGGAATGCCCGGACCCTTCACATGAGAGAGAGGCCGCCGTAAGCATGAGTGTATGTGTTTCTCTGTGTGTGCGTAGTAGGCCTATACAATGCAAAAAACTGACAGACAACAAATTCCATAGGGACAGACAGGCAGGCAAAGAGACAAAAAGAACAACACTTCCTCATACAGGCCATCAATAGGTCACACATACAAAATGGGAGCATGCAGGCACGAAAACCACGGATGGCAACAAACAGATGCAAATGCATGCTCACACACTCACAGACACACACACACGCGTGCAGCCAGCAAATCAGCACAGCACATATTGACATGCTTTGACAGATGAATTAAGTAAATGATTTTATAAGGAGATTAAAAGGATTTTAATTTACGCAATCTCTCTTTGGTCCCCCCGTCCCTCCCTCCAGCCAGCTTTACCTCTCTTTCTCTCTCGCTACTGCACATTCCCCCTCATGGGCTGAAAAACAAGGTACAGAAGTGACTAAGATAAAGGCGAAGAAAAAGATGAAAAAAAGCAATAAATGCTCTTCATTTTCTTTGATTAAAAGCAAGTAATATTTTCTCTTTATTCTCAATAACTCAACATAGGTGTATTTTGTTGTCACACATTTAAACAACGAAAAAAAGCACATTAACAAACGGCCAAAGTGTCAGCAGACGGTTGGCCTTCGAGCTTGATTTTTCTCCATTTAATTTCTTTCGCCATTTCGTCTAAAGTGGGTTATGTCACCAGGAAAATCCCAAAAAAGTGAATCACCGTATGATGGCCGGTGCATTTTTCCAAAAATGAACTCGAACAGTGGCACCTGTCATAGCTGAATAAGATGCAACACTCTGCAACACTACATGTGAAAATTCAGTGCCTGAATCGTGATTTATGCCCAAAGAGAAAATATATATTACAATAAGTAAATAATTTTTTCTGGCATGTGTAAATTTAGTCTGATGAACTACTTCCAATGCTACCTCAACCAGATTTTTTGTTTACTCACAATCACAAAAATAATTAATTTCATTTACATTTCCATGTTATTAAAAAAAAAAAAAAACGAATAAATGATTAAACTCAGATACATCAGATTGGAAAATAATTTCTAATGAAATGATTTGTGCTCCCTTGTGTTTCTCTTCATTATTGCACTGCAAAACCTTTGCCTGAATGATCGGCCACTGTGCAGTTCTCACCACCCGTCCGTTCTCGCTCACACCCAATGCTAAAAACACCAAATTCTCTAAAGTCACTGTGGGAAATATATTTTAATGATATGCAAATGTTATGTATATGGTGGCATGAGGGGAATGCAATTATGTTAACAGCTTAAGTGGTACTTGTTGTTATTATTATCAGTACGATCATCATTATCCCTAATATTTTAATTAGTATAGGAAAGCAGTGCCTGAGAGTAAAGAAGCAAAAGCCTGAGCCGGGAAAAAGGAACGGTGGATGGATGGATGGATGGATGGATGGATGGATGAAGGAGCAGACGGACAGATGACTGGACCGGAGGGCTCTCTAGAAAACGTTTGAGTGGCAACAGCTTACATACGCTTGCTGAATCACATGCAGGTAAAGCAGACACATCTCACTGCCAAACGTCTGGCAGGAAAGTGTGTTTTTCAGTGAGTTTATTGATGCTTAATTTCAAAACAGAATTTTCACACTTCTTGACCCAGTAAAGAGCAAATCAGGTTCAAAGTATTTGAATTCAGTCTAATTCTGAAGAGAAAGACTCTTACACCTGAGTCGTTATAGGTGCTTAAAATTCAGCAGACTGTTTTGCAGGTGAAAGACAAATGCAGAGAAAGCTTGTTCAGATGCAATGCACAGCGTTAAATCCTTGTAAAAGTGTCCTAAATTCAGTTATTCCCCCTAAAAAAGGAAATCAAAGTGCTTAACATTCTTGGCTTTAATCAAAAACCTCAGAGTCATTAAAAGCTTGATTTGTCATATTGCATGATAATAAAATGATCATTTAAAAAAAACTTTTAATCAGTGATCTTTAAGCATTTACTTGTTCAAAAGGGGTTATTCTGCAGATGCAGGCAATTTCTATTATTTGCTGAAATTGGCATTTTAACAGAAACAGATTTGAAAATTCTGTTTGAATTTTCAAACGAAAAATATAATAAAACACAAATTAAAATCAAGCAGTGGTATCATTTCTCTCAGGTTTATTCTCTTAAAGACGCCCCTCTCTATTCAACATGCTGCATAGGTGAGAAGATTTAAAAGACTGTGGGTGCGTGTCTTTTAAAACACAAAAGACAAGAAAGGTTGTAACCACATAAAAAATGGCCTATTCTCTTTAAAAATGATAAGGATATCATTTTGGGAAATACTACACTATATAATTTTGCATGAGCTTCTGCTCTGGCTTAGTTCTTTTAGTTTTCCAGTTCTGACTCTATCGTAAAGACACTTAAACTGTGGCTTTGATTTAGTGTCACTCATTCTAATTTATCTTAAGTGGCAATGGGTTAAATCTAAATTAATATTTTAAATCTATACTTATATATAAAACCATAAAATCTTTGCTTTGATTATAAGCTTTTCAAATCTGAAAGGATGAGTGTCAATAATTTCATACCTACCTATGTGCAAAAAAGATCTGTACAGCTACTTAATCACACATACAATTTCAGAGGAATGTTTTATCTTGTCATATTTAAGAAAAGAATTATGCAAATACTACTATATTTAATCCATTAGTTTGTTGGCTTTAATTTTGTATGTTTAATAAATGTGCACACAATAATGAAGCACACTGCTGTCCGCTCTGCCAATCAGTTAATCTGCATTTTGCAAATACATCTAAAAGAGCAAAGTGTTGGCGAAAGGAGCAGCTCAGCAGCACTCGCATGTTTGTGTGTGTGTGTGTGTCTCTGGGTGTGAGAGTGTGTGTGACTGTCTCTAATTCCTGTGCGGGGCCACACGCTGAGCTGCCCGTCTGAAATTCTACCTCCTCTGGCATTTAAGAGCGCAGCTCTCCCCCTTTTCTTTCTCCCTCCTCTCTTACGGGCCCTTTCCTACACGTTACTCCTGTAACCTTAATGCCCTGTTATCTCGCGGATTCTCTGCTTGGATGAACACGTACTTAAACCACACATGCATAAGCATAAACACATGCACAGGTACACACATGCGGACGTGTACTGAGAAAGTTTGTCCCATGAACAGTCTGACTCAAAGTAAAACAATTTCTTGATAACAGACAGAGTGAAATAGGATAAAGAACGTGTGTTTGCCTGCAGGTGTATTTGTGCATAGGTATGTCACTTTCAGGTGAAGGGACAGAAATTCCCCTACCCACTGAGTAAGAGCTGGTGTCCGGATACAGCAGCCACACACACACACACACACACACACACAAGAGTGAACGCGTGCTACCTGACAGCAGAAACAACCTTGACATGGTGCCGGCCACCTCCGCTGCATACCAGCACATACACTCACTTACTGAATCACACACAGTCACTTACAGTGGAAGACAATGGCAATGAGAAGTTGGATGATCAATAAAAGGGTAAGAATAAAAGGTAAAATTTACCTACTCTTGTTCAGAGTGCATTAAAAAACACTCAGATAACGGGTGTCCTACCGAATCCATCGGCGATACCGGGTCATTGTCATGTCAACCTCCTCAGGGGAAATGGCAAGAAATTAAAAAAACAAAAAAAACAAAAAACAAAAAATCAAAGTTTAGTTTTTTATATCTCTCCTCTCTCTCCTTTCCTCTTCTTTCTCTGATCTTCCTCTCTCTCGGTCCTTCCTTCCACTTGGAGGGAGCAATACAATTACCAGGCTCTGCGCTGCCTGCACTGATCAGCTCTGCGTGTGTGCGTAGAAGTGAGGGAGCATGTGTATGCTGTGTGTATGTGAGAGTGAGAGAGAGGGGGCTATAGGCACACACACAGCCAGCTAGTCAGGGAGTTGGGACAGAAAGCTGTGCTGCTGTCCTAATCAACGACTTAAAGCCCCGATAGCGGCTCATGAATATTAAGCAGCATTTTGCATATGTAGTCCCTCAGGTCCCGGTTGTACTGTGATTGGTGGGTACTTCACCAATAGCTGCAGGCAGAGGCGGAGAAAGAGGTGGAGACAAGAAGGGAGAGCGAGAGAGAGGGAGAAGAGCAGGGGGAGAGGGAGGGATCAGACAAAGAGCACAGAGGAAAAGAGAGAATGAGGGAATGAGGAAGGAAAGGAGGAAGCATAGAGGAGAATGAGACAGGTGCAAGAAAGGTTTAAAGCAAGACAACCTGCACACCTTCTTACTGTATTTCTTTCTTTCTCTCTTTATCAAGCCATTTTTCTGACCTCTCTTCACTAATCTTTCACTACCCTCCTTGCTCCTGCTCTCTTCATGTACCTCAATTCGTAATTACATTCTCACATAAACTGCAATGTTAAAAATTGACAATATTCTTCTTTCTAACAATGTAAAAAAAAAAAGCTTTAAACCAAAACTCTTGCAAGTTTTGGTAAGATGCAGGTTACATCACGTTGTTGCATTTTTCAGAAAGGAAATACTGATTTGTGCTCAAATGCAAAACACAAAACTGACCTAATCGAATCCAGTTCAAAGGAACAAGTGTAAGCCTGACCATGAACCCAAAGCCTGAATAATGTGTCACACCGTAAACACACAGGCACAGCACAGCAGAGACCATCACAGCTCAGCAGTAAAATATGAGATTATAGCAATTCCAGAGTGCTGTCCTTGTTGTGGAATGATTTGGGCATGATTGGAACAAGGTTTTCCCTGCTGCTTGCTGTTTTGTCAAGTTCCCTTTCATCTCAACACCAGCAGGCTGTGTATTCCCAATATTTCCAAAGCACCTTGGAATGTGAGTATAGGTGCTGCAATGGGATTCTCTAGGAAAAATTAGCTCACCGCTTCTCAGTTTTAGAGCAAGGAGGAGACGGAGGAAAAGAGAAAAGGGAATGCAAGGAGAGAGGAAAGGGACTTCTAAAAGGGAAAGTCGGAACCCTGTAGGGACACGCCGAATGATACATGCACTCTTCTTTCTTCCTTCCTTTCTTTTTTACTAATGTCTTCCTCCTTTCAATTTGACTTTTTCAACACTCGGGTACCCCTGCACATGGGATGGAGGGGAAGAGAGAAGTGTGGATGACAGTGAGAGATACAGAAAATGAAATCGGAGGGGTGGAAGGGGTGGTGGTGGTGGTTGGTGGTGGTTGGGGGGGGGGGGGGGGGGGGGGGGGGTGTGAAGATGAAAGAGAGTGGTTGTGATTAGCAGCTTTGGAATAGCACAGATAATAAAATATTTCCTGAAACCAATCTCAGCTTTGATGTACGTGTGCGTGTATGTGTGAGGGTGTGCAAGTGTAACTACAGCCTCGTTTTCTCTGTTTTTCTTTGACAAGCATTGAGTCCTATGTTTCAGCTGCTTAACAGAAAAATTATGTTAGTAAAATATCCAAGTGAGAGCACTAAATATTCTTCATAGTCTTCTTAGCACAGGATATGTGTATTGGTTTTGCTGATAAAGCATCACTGTGTAGTTACATGGAGAACCCAGTAGGGCCTGTTAACCATCGTGCTGTTTGGCCATTTCAAAGATACTATGGTTATTACTTGGTTATTACTTAATGTCTGTGACCTGAAGAAGTTGTGGCATTGTGGTGCTGAAATACCCTCTCACACTTGGCTTAATTGCCTTCATATGGGCAAAATCAGGGTCTTTACAAGAATTAATATATAATTATATATAATAAATATATAATTTAGAAGTTGTTGCAGAAACAGAGAAAGGAAAGATCCAAAGACCACACACAAACACACACTCACTGACACACACTACTAGCACAGATGTGTATTTTCCATTTACACAGTGGGAGATGAATTCAAATACATGTATATACAGATGCTGTTAGGTTCATATATACACACACACACATACACACACACGCACACACACATGCATGCAAACACACATACACACAGTTATGATGTATCCAGAGACTTATAAGCATCGACAAGATGAGTGTGAATCAATGCTGCCATCACTACTGTGCAAACAAATCCTTTACCAAAACCTCAGTGTCTAACACGCTTGTGCGTGCACAAGTGGACACACACACACACACACACACACACACACACACACACACACACACACACACACACACACACACACACGCGCATGCGCTATTTCTGTTTCAGTGCAGAAAGACCAAGATATTCTGCCTAACATAATATTATTTAAAATAAGAAATTGTTCTGAGGGAAAAACTTTGCAAAAAGTAAACTATAAGTCATACACTGAGTTAATTAAACAATTAGAAGCCTAAATGTCTACGCATCCTAACATATGACTACAAATATAAATATTTGAAGAACAGTGTTTCGACTTATACAGAAATAATTAATATTTGTCTATGATGAACTGATTGTGTTTATAGAGGCGTATTTTTGAGTTAGTTTACTTCAGAAAATCTCCAGTGATTATTTTTTCTCTGCATTCTGTAATTTATGCGATGTTTGTGAGAAAATGATTTTTAGGACACTGACTGACAGTTTAAGTACAGGCAGCCATGTGTTAAAACACAAGAATGTAGTCTAAGAAACAGGTTTCACTGTGTATGTGTGGTGAGTGATGCCTTACAAAGCTTTGTCTTTTATGTAAATATGGAAAAATTGTTATGTGAGACACTAAAGTCCTATCACGCACACAATCCCATAAACAGAGCTGTATTCTTTAAAATGCATCAACATGCGCACACACAAAAGGCCCATATGGTCCTAAAGCTTCTGAATCTTCTTTGCAGATCACAAAATTAATTTTATTTTGGTTGAACCCTAAAACAGCTATTATTCTTTCAGTCTTTCTGCCTCACTCCCCTTTTCCTTCTCTGACCCTTACCCACCCCCACAGACTATTGATTGACTCTCAGTCAGTGTGTATGTTGACAGTGACCCCTTTAGGACACTTCTCTCTATAACTGGACAACCATAAACATCTTGAGCACAAACCCAAAACTGGAAAAGCCAAGAAGATACCTTGCATGTCCACATGAATGTGTGATTGCTGACTTCCTGGCAATATTTCCATGATTTGCACAATGCTGCAGATAAAATAACTACAAAATAACATAATAAAGAAATAAATAATAAAACAAAAACATATGTAACCCAGTCACAGCACCCTGCAATAACAACATTTTATCATAATTAATAATCATATGCATGTGTAAATGGGCTTGTTGGCATAATTTTTGCAGCTAATTTACAATGTAAAACCTATTGAGCTCAATAACTGCTGGCATCTCACTCTTTTCTCGTCTGCCAGCGTGTGCGAATCTGTGTGTGGGTGTGTTTGTGTGTGTGTGTGTGTGTTTTGACCCTGCAGTGGCAGCCTGTTGACATCTATGGAAGAATTATCCATTGCAACTCTCACTGACATCAATCACACTACTCAATAGGCCACAGCAAGTTCATTCAGAGCCTTGTATTGTGAGTGTGTATATGTGTCTTTGCTGGTCAAAACAATCTTTAACAAATTCAAGACGTGGCCACTTAGGAAGCTGACCCCAGGCCTCACATTGACACATGCGCCAGTCATGAACAAAGCACTAGTCTGGGGCAACAACTGCAAACAAAGCACTTTCAACAATAATAAAATATGGCATTTGTCATGAAAATTTAAGAACATTTGCTGTTTTTATAAATATTCAATGATAGGTATTTTAATTAAATAAGTAGTACTCTGGGCACAAACATTTGATATTTTAATATTAGAATCAGGACTAAAAAGTTAAGCTGTACCAAAACTGAAATGAAGCAATTTGGAAATTTCATGCATTATTGAACTTTGCTTTAGTAGAAGAAGAGAGGATGAGGCAGAGAGAGAGAGAGAGTGAGAAATTGTACTTCACTACAAGCCAACAGAGGGAGCTATGGACTCTGGTCAGTTTACAGCCCACGGCAGCACAAAGACAAGTTGTGTGTGCATGAGTGTTTGTGTGTGTTCTGTATGCAAAATTAAGTCACAATATCATTCACTGTGAAATTCAACAATCTCAATTAATAAAACAAACAAACATATATCAAAGAATATAAATCTCAAAAAACACACACTATGCAAAGCTACACTGACAACAGAAGCAGGAGAGATGGAGCTAAGTTATTTGATAGCTTTGTCAGCAGGTACAGCAGAACACAGTGTGGATATGGACAATTTGAACAGAGACCCCTGCCTTTTCCTCCAACCTGAACCCAAAGAGAGAGCAAAAGGCAGTGAGCAATGGACAGTGAGAAGCAGACAGGGAGCAAGACAGAGCAAGAAAAGCCAGAAGGAAAAAAGTGAGATGTAGACCTGAAAAGACATCTCTGTCACTAACATGACTGATAGCTATAATAGCAATGAAAGGTTCTGAAGTCACAAGGTGTTATTAGATAAACAATGAGCTTAAGCTGCACTTCATTTCAGGGTGTGTGTGTGAGTGTAAAACAGTAAAGCAAGATACTTTCCTTCAGGGTTATATATTTTATGTTCGTTGTATTACAGGATAAATCCCTTTAGGATAATCAGGTTGTTTTAAAAGCAGAAAATAAAATATTGTAGCAGTCATAAAGAATTTAAATTAAAAAGCACAGCAAGATAGCTATAATAGGGATTAATAATATAGAATAAATATAGGAAATTATTTTTAAAAATATGTTAAAGCACGTCTATGTGAAATTATTATTATTACTTAATAGGCAAAATTTTTAGATTTGCCCAAATTACTATGCTACATCCTTCTTACTTCGTAGTCCTTAACTGAAACTTATACAACTTATCAAAGTAAACCTATTCCTAAATCTGTAGTCAGGAAATAACCAACTACAAATGTCTTAACATTACGCAGCTTTCTTTACAGTTATTGTGATAATATCTGCTCCTCACAAAGGCAGCAGGTACAGACGCACACAGACATATTGGACAAATGTATAGCTCGCTCATAAAGCCACATTATTTCAGTATATTCACACACTTGGTAGATATGGCAGCACAAGTCTGAGGATTTAGCTTTACATCTACTATGATCACACCAAGTCAGTTTGGCAGAGGTTTGGATTTCCTTCACTTTGCAGATCACTTGTTTGTAAATGAGGGGATGCTGAGGTGGAACAATTTGGCTTGGTCAAATAATCAACATTTTACAGGACTACATCAACACTGCCACATAGCAGCCACATGCTGGTAAAATGAATAATTTGATGAAAATTAATTACCTGACAAACTGAGTGAACTTTTCAAAAGTCAAGGCTTTGGTCGCTAAATCATTCTGTGTGTGTGAAGGGAAGGAGCAGTGATGGTGATCGAGGCCAAGGAGAGAGCACCAGCTGCTGGGAAAAGCTGCTGGGTTTAGGGGGCTTTCTGGAGCCTGTCACCAAAAGTCTGTCTGGGTAACCTTTGGAGAAGGGTACATGAAAGTTACAAACACACACACATGCACGCACATACATAAAACACACTAAAGCTTATGTAACCACGACAGTGTAGTGAAGTGCCATTGCAACACATACTACATATACAGTACAGGTAACAGATTTGTGTGGAAGTGTTCAGGCAGTTTCGAGAATGCAAACACACTAAAGACATGACGCATACACAGCCTTCTCACTTGTTTGCACAGTTACACATGCTTACAAACTTAGGGGTTGTACACTGTGGTAGTCAGGATTTAAACAGGCAGTCATATGACAGCCCTGTTATTCCACACAAAGGTCACGCAGGCTTCACACCTACAGTACAAAGACAGAGGTTAGATTAAGTCTTCAGGAAATGAATGTAAGTCAAAGTAATGTCCTTTGAAGCCATGAAAACACAACTGCACATCTATGTGTGTAACACAGTAATATACACACAGATACTACACAGACAGGGGAGTAGATAAAGAGAGAGATATGTAGAATAAAAAAAACTGAGTTTAAGAAAGAGAGTGATAGATATAAAAAGGAAGTATTATCAGCACTTTCAGTACACGCATGGGCCCCAAGTGTCCCTTTTTTCAAGTTAAGTTTACATGGAGTACAGAAGATTTTTTTCATATAGATAGAAACGTACTAACAAAGGCTAGGTGAGCTGTGGTCATCATCCTGTCACTGGTCAGATTGAAGGTTGGGTGGACAGTACCTCATTGCAGACTTAAAGGAGTGACCTCAACAAGTGAGGACAGACAAAAGGGGAAGACTTTGGATTGGACTGAGGTGTAACCTTGTGAAACATAAACAGACAGGGCAGACATGAAGAATATGTGTGTTAGTGTATCTCTGTGGGCACATATATTCCATTCAATCAGCGTGCCTGCCTCCTGCTGTGAGCATACAGAGACACGCATATCCTCCGAAGCCAAGGGAGACTTCCAGTCCAACTCACATTTTAGACCCAAGATGTCTCCTGCACAAGCACACTAGAGACTGTCACTGCCTTTTTTCCTCTGTCAAATGAAAGCAAAATACTATCTTGCTACAAAGATCAATTGTGTGTATTCATCCACATGTTTCATACTCAATTTCTTTGGAAAGGAAAACTGAAAGAGAAAGGGAAAGGGGCTATGAGAACTTTTTAATGGGGCAGAAGTAGGGGAAAAAAATTAAATGAAATATATAGGCAGACAGATGGGCAAACACAATAGGAAACAACAAACTGTTTATGCACCTAAAAATAAAACATAAATATTTCAGTTACTTTATCATATTGTTTTCTTTCAAGTTTTGACCTTATAATCTCTCCAAAACATCACTGCTACCATTTCATTCTCTTTTTCTCCTCCCTACCTCCTGAAACATCCTGAGGTTTTGATATATTCCCAGGGATAAATTAGCAGAGGGATGTAATTATATACAGAGTGAATTTTGCCTGGGTAAGAAAGCACTGAGAGCGTGTGTATCTGTGTGTGCGTACATGTTTCTCACTGCCTGCATGTCTGTATAAAGCAGTGTTTTGTATTGAAATAGGTGACTTCGGAGAGGTGCGCTCCTTTAATTACGCCGCTCTCAAACAGAACATGAGTGGGCTATTCCACTGGGATTAGTTGTCTCTCAATGCAGTCTCTTTGTTAACGCAGAACACACATAACACACATGTACTCTCGGGCACAAATGTATGCCTGCCAAAAAAGACCATCTCTCCAATAGTTCCACACTCAATTTATTCAAACTGAGGTGTAAGCCAAGTGAATAATTCCACTACTAATAAAGACGGTAAGAGAGAGTGTGTACAGGCGAGATGAAGGGGGAAAGGGGATAAAACAGCATAGAAGAGGGGGGAACAAAGGGTTGAGAGGAATGGTAAGCCTACAGAATAAATGTGATGTTCAAGGACAACAAAACATGAAAGCTAACATCAACATCACTTGCAAGTTTCAAACTTGGGAGTGTGGATATTTAAAATGTACCAGTTTCGTTTATGTATATTTGTCCATAGTAAATATTTATTCTGGATATAAATGCCAGTATGTAACTTTTCTTCATAGTTTTCAGTCAAAATGTACTTCAAAACATAGCTTATTTGGCACTAGATTTATTTCAGAAGTTAACATGGCCAAAAAATAAAAATAAAAAAGTCACTACCTAGGAGTCAAACTGCCAACCTTATGGTTTTAAAGCACCTACTGCTCAATGTTAGGCATTTAATAATGAGGAAACAGCATGATGTGAAATGGTATGTGAAAAGCTCAAAATATGTTCACACAACACACGATGTGAAATGTCCCCTTAATAAACAGGCATGCTGTGATTTAAAAGTTAAAAGAAAACATTCACAAACTACCTGCCAAGTGGTGGTGAAACTGTGAAAAGTGTGATCCAAACTGGAAACTGAGGATGTCCAACTTCAAAGTAAAAAAGTTGCACTTTTTGAAATGTGCTGGTTGCACCGGTAAGGCACAACTTTTACTCTGAAAAAGAACATTCTTCATTTCCAGTTTGTGTTGCACTACAGCTTGGAGAGTAAATGGCAAACGTTTGCACACAAGTCAGCATCTTCCAAACAATCAAAATGAGGTTGTTGGTACAGCACCCTCTTTACAACCAATTTGACCTGCTGGCTGCCAATAACCACTTGTTAGCTGGTCAGGGAATACACATTTTTCCCTAGTGATCAGAGGTGATCAGAGGTCTCTAGATCATAAATGTTTTTGAGACTCAAGAGTCTGAATGAAGAATTGAGATCTCTGTTTCACCACTGTTGATACAGATATGCCCATGATCATTACTTAATTTGTAAAATAAAAAGTAAGTCCAAAGATTCTGTTTTATGCTTGCTTAGTTTATATCTCCAAGTTCCTTGAGTAAATGGGAATTTACTACTAATGCCACTCCTACAAAGAAAAGGAAACAAAAACATTATCCCAGACAAGCCCTGTGAGAGTACTTGGCAGCGTTGCACATAAACTAGAGGCAAACTTTGTGTTTCAAAGTGTAAAACTCTTTCTGTACAGTGGCTTAACTTTATGTGTTGCTTATACTCATGCATACTGCTGAACATGAGATTGTGAATGTTTAAGGCATGATACAAGTAGTGCTTAAAATACAAATATCTGACTGGCTCTTTTTTTCTTTACATGTAAATAAAGCCCACATCAGTAACAGCGTTGTAACCAAACCTTCAAAGTGCAAAGGCAAAATTGGGTTACTATTTCAAGCTCCACTTAAAGGTTATTCCAATCATCGACCAGCATGCGACTGAACAGCAGTTATACATCAGATCTGACACACTTGCTTAATGGAAAAGAACAAGATGACAATGTGAGAAAAGAGAAAGGGAAAGTGATAGCAGGCTTCACTGTCAGGGTAGAACAAAAATGTTAAAAGTTATTGATTATATATTTTTTTTCTCATCTTAGCCTCAAATTCATACATCTGGTGTATCTCTGTGTAGATTTCAAAATGGGGAGATGCAGGACAGAAATGGTGAGTGCAAGGCAATGGCCATAACTAACTAACTAACTATTTGAATATTCCAGACCACCTCAACACAGAGCAACTAAGGAAAAAATGTTATAACAGGAATCACTCTAAAATATTAATTTCCACATTTTTCTCTGTTGTTCTTAATCATTTTTAGAACACGTTAATTGCCCATTTCTTTCTAACTATATTTAGTAAACTATGCTGAAAGAGATCCCTCTCTGTATTTCAATTGAATTGAATTCAATTTTATTTACCAAGCACCAAATCACAACAACCAGTCACCTCAAGGAGCTTAATTTATCAGTTGATATTTGTAGTTCAGATACTTGCCTGGTGCTACTAATTTTACTATCTGTGCTGTACGATGGTAAAAAAGCAGTTGATTTGTTCAACTAGACGGACGATAATACGGTATCCAAAGAGAAAAGGGGACTACAGTGCAAGATACACAGAACATAAACACACTCCACTTCATCTGCGTCTGTGTCTAATGACGTGTGTGAGTAATTACTTTAAGCCCAATGTGTGCGGGTGTTTAAGTGTCTCTGCTCATGTATGTTTTTATCTAGGCTTTTGTCTATGTCTGTGCCTGCAATAAGTATGTTTAATGGTGTGTGTGAAAATAATCACTTAATCGTCGCTTCCTCCATTTAAGAGGTGTGTGTGTGTATGTGTGTCTGTCCAATGGTTTCACTGTAAAATAAGCTGAAAGATGAAGACATAAATGGGAAGGTCTGGAGATGTAAAATAGTGAGAATGATTGCAGAGAGGAGGTGAAGAGAGAGATTTCAATGGGAGAAAAGAGAAAGGCAAAGAGAAAACAGAGGAAAGGACTGAGGGAGTACATAGGTAAAAAGGCACCCCCTACCCTTTATCTCGCTCTCTCTAATTCTCCACAATAAGCCTTCCTTCCAATGTTGCTCTCCAAACCGTCGGCCTGTGAATTTATAGTTGGCCCAATGATTGCTTCTCGGGCCATGATGGCTGTAAATTGCTTTGCCATTTGGTAAATGTTGGCAGTTAGAAGGTATACAAGTAATTATTTCCGCTTGTGCTGATTGAGACATAATTCCAAGACGAGGCCCTGGAAAAATGACAGCATTTCGAAACAACTCTGTTTTAATTTCCCAGCATTCCTAATTAGAATCTGTATGAACATGGGGAGTTTTTTTTATGTGGTTTCCTCCAATGGGGCCAGAAATAATTAAACTGTCAAGGGGAAATAAATACGTATAAACAAGGCATAATTTTTACAGCGCGCAGCACCTTGTCAGGCCATGACTTTTTGTGAAGAAAAACAATGTGGGGAACAATACAGGGGCATAGAGGACACACTGATGCCAGACACAAGAACACACACACAGCAAAACACATACAATATTGGTGCATTAGATAGAAATCTACTCTTATTTCGGATGAATTTGACCATACCCCTTGATTGATTTGTGCCACAAACTCCTGCTAACTTTTACATTTTGGGAATTTAAAATAAATAGACTTGAAATAGACTTGTGGAGGTACATCGTAACATATATAGGGCACTTCCAAGTCCAACTAAAAGCAGTTTTACAAGTTTTAGACAGTAACTGAATATTTTTAAACATACTGGTAAACATACTGGTAAGGCCAGTTGTAGTTTTGATAGTCTGACTTGGAATATATTTACTTTTAAAATTATAACTCCTCATTGATTACTGCAGTATTTTGTATATAGGCTTATTAAATAGTTGTGAATACCTGCAGAGAATCAGTTAGGTTCTTTCAAGCAGTGAGTAGGTCTTAATTTCGCAATTGTTTGAAAAACAATTGCGAAATGGCTCCAAGTTCATTTGGCCCTGATAAAAGGTGAGAACCAAGGTTATTATCGTTAACGAAAATGAATGAAATAACGAAAACTGAAATTGAAAAAACATTTTCGTTAACTGAAATAAATATTAACAATAATTAAAAGGAAAAAATAATTTTTTTCCCGCTCTGGCAGTTTAAGCTGGGAGCACCACAACAGCAACAGTCTCCCATAGAAGCGAGTGTCTTGTTGTGGATTATGAAAAAATGTGCGGGACACTTCCCAAGCGGAAAAAAAATACCAACATCAAAGGTCACCTGAGAAGCATGCACAAAGTGGCTAAGGAAACCCAAAGAGGGGAGAAAGTGTGCTGTGTGTAAATTAACACACATAATCCAGCTCACACAAGAATAACACGATGTCAGCCACTTGCAGAAGTTGTGTACAGAGGCCGCAAAGACCCAACTGAAGTCTAATTAGCGAGCATTTAACCAAGCTAGCTCTCTGAGCAGCTCCAAAACAGAACCAGGTTCATGTGGTGGATAACATCAGGATGCAGCTGGATTTGAGCTTTGACTCCTAAAAGAGTTCAGTTTGTTTTTGTCAAACATTTGCTGCATTCTGATGTTATACACCACATGTAGGTGTTGTTAATCTACTGCACTCACCCTGCAGTTTATTGCAGATTTTATTATGTTTCGGGTTTGTTTTGTGTTTCTCCCTGTTGATGCTCATGTGTGTCAATATTAGTTGGCTGTTGAATACAATTTTTAAACGGTATCTTTTATTACACACTAGTCACTCTTGCGCCTTGAATCTTGCACCTGACAAAGTATGAAAAAAGTAAAACTAATACTAAAACTAATGAAAACGAAACTAAAACTAAGCATTAAACCAAAAATAAAAACTAACTAGAAGCACTCAGAGAGTGCTTCTAGTTAGTTTTTCCCAGACAACAATAACCCCTTATCCTGCAATAGTGAAGAATCCTTAAAAAAATTCCTGGATCCAGATCGTGATCCGGATCACCGCCAAAATTTAATCACTTCTTCCTCTTGTTATTTCCAACCACTCCACAAAATTTCATCAAAATCCGTTCATAACTTTTGGAATAATCCTGCTGACAAACAGACAAACAAACCAACGCGACCGAAAACATAACCTCTTTGGCGGAGGTAATAAAAATGACCAAAACCACTCTGGAAACGAACTAAAATTACCTGAATTAGAGGGGAAAAAAGTAAAAGCGAACTAAAACTAAACTATAATGTAAATTCCAAAACTATGATAACCCTGGTGAGAACACGCTGTTTAAGGATGTGCATGACAGAAGAGATACTGTATGAGGACTTTAAGATGACAGGTAGTACAGTCTGTCTATTCGAAAATTTCTTATAAAAGTTACAGTGGTAGACAAGAAAGCCAATCAAATCTTCCTTAGCATACTCCTCCGGTGCTGTTCTATACTTCTCCATTATCTTCCAGTAATCTTTTTTTTTTTCTTTGGTAATTCAATTATGTCATATTACTCTTGCTGTTTAACATCTTGTCAGGGCTGAAAGAAGCTACAATTTAATGAAATTGCAATATAACTAGCTTGATAGAAATTTTGTTTAGCAGATCTTTTAAAAGTCTTAAAAGTTTTAAAAACACACAAGCACCCATAAACTTGTTTCAAATCTCACAGTTGAACTTCTGCAGTTTCCCAGCCAGTTCTTGAGAATTAGACACAGTAGGTGAATTAGATCCTCAGCGTGAGCTCACACTGATAGGGAGCGCTAATGGAGATGCATTTGAACTAGAGTTACTCAATTACAATCTGACATCAGATTGTGGACCCAAGCTTTGCCCGAATACACACACACACACACACACACACACACACACACACTGAGGAATCACCACACTAAAGGCTAAATGGATCTTGTAACACAGCAGATATCACAGGTTTCATCAGGCTCTCAATGAAAGAGGTATCAGACAGAAAGTGTATATTCTGCTGTAACCTGGTAATTCCATTTACAACTGCGCATTTAAGTGACATTTTTATCTAGTGGGCAACAATAAATTACAAATACAAATTGTTTAAAATTATTATTTTTTCCTGCCACAAACAGAAGCCTCATACGGAAGGCAGAAAGTAGAAATACACACGTTCTTATTTTATTGTCTCATTTTTGTCTTGGGTAGGCGTGATAATCTAGAGTTTTAGGATGGAAGGGCTTAATAAGGACATTTTGTTAGCTAGCAGAGTTCAAAGTGTGTTTTACATAATTTAGTGACAAACATCAGTATGTTTACAAGTTTCCCTATACTGGTTACGTTTTTAATACTGAACTTTCTGGTTGATTTGTAATGTAGTCACATTATTCTTCTCAATCACCTTCATTGCTTAGCTGAAAGAATGATTATAAGAAATATTTTTAGGCACTGGTTGCACATGCGTGATTTTTTTTTTTATTTTAATTTTATTGACTAAGGTGAACAGATTTCTCTACTAATGTGGTAACATACACAATTGCAAATTCTGAGAGCAGGGGCTTGAGTGTGCAGACATACACATGTACTCTACATGCCTCTGCAGACTAAGGTCAATGGTGCGCTCAGATACAAATGATTCTCATCTAATATTAATAGGATATGCTAAGAGGTAACACCACAGCAGCTCAGAACAGAGCAGCATCTCTGACTGAGTGTGGATACATACATCTATTTTTCTTGCCAAGCACTGAGATAAATCCCACTGGAATGGGAATAAATGGGAATAAAATTCAAGAATATTAGAACTCACTAAGATAACATTCCTTTAAAATATAAGTAACACTGCCCTAAAAGATACTTTCAGTTGCTCCCTTATTTACAAGAGGCTGCCATAGCTGGTAGTTCCACATATTTGCTTTGGCAGATTGTTTTGTACTTTATTTTATACCAAATGTCCGTCCTGATGCGACCCAGAAGGAACTTGTGTCTCCTCCTAAAATCCAACTGAATATCTTTTGCTTGTTTGGCAAATGTGGAAACCACCACACTATGAAGCCATAACAGTAACATTGTCCTTACCAGAAAAAAAAAAAATAAATAACAATAGCAATTAGGACTCAAACACAAAGTCTGTGATTTTTATCTATCATCATCTTGAAGGCAATGGTAGTAAGTGGATGTTGTTATGGGGATGGAATAGTTCTTAAAGGAGATGGTCAGGGTGGATGCGTCAAATTTGCACTTGCAATCTGTACGTACTGCATGTAGTGCTCTTCCAATAGTTGTGAATAGGCACTTTAAACAACGAATATGCTCCTTCTATAGCCCTAATATAGTTTTAGTTCCCCATACCTAACAAAATATTAACAATATCGGTTCCAAAAAAAAGTCTTAATAATATTTACAGTGTATAAATGTTAAATTGTACCAATTCTAGAAAAAAAGGTGTTCTGCAGATACAAAAAGTTGCCAGAGTAAAGTATTCAATCAAAGAAACAGCTGCACTGATACTAATAGCAGTACTGTGTGGTTCAATACTGTGCTATTCATATTCACAAAACTACTCCAACACAAATGCACCTAATAAGGTAACATAATGTTGACCTCTTGTTAGCTGAGGAGTGACAATGTCAGAAAGCTGAAGTATTTTATGATTAGCATTAGATAACAAAACCACTGAAGAAATAATGAGTACTATTCTAGAGTATGTATTTGAGACCAATTAAAAAAACAAAGCAAAAATGAAACATTCTTATTGCATAGGAATGAAATCATGGCTATGGTTAGGTGGTTAGGGCTGAGGTTGTCATCGATGATGACTCAGACCTTACAGGGTTAATACAACCAACCAACTTTTTAAAACATTAGAAAAAAAAATAATACAAGAGCAGAATTAAAGGTGTGCTAATTCTAGGAATGGAACTGAACAACCAACTCTGCAGCCAACAAGAAAACTAAAAAACTAAAACAACAGAAGCTCTTGATGACCCCCCCATTATCAGTTGTAGATAATACAGGATTTTTAAAAAATCTTTTCAGGATCCTGGAACCAAACTAAAAGATCCCCAGGACTCATCAAATCCCAAAAGGTAACTGCTACAACTTTATGAAAACTTTATCAACAACCTGTTGCAGGAAATTTGGAAATGAGGTTTTAAAAGACTAAGACCTATAACTTTTCATATCTTCTTACTTAACTTTCCATATAATTAACTTTAATGTCTAGATTTCACAAAAATAAAGTAAGAAATATTCATCTTGCATTTGGAAATTACAATTCTTACAATACTAAACCTCTCCAAGCACTCAAGAGGGATAGTTTGTGTTTGAAAGTGCAGGTGCTTACATACAGAGTGAACTCTGTTGTCTAATATGCTCATGATCACAATATGAGACACTAACATGACAGGGGTGCACTTTAAGTATGCATACATATTTCCCATTTAAGAAAAGATATACATCACATTTCTGGTACCAATTACACAGTTTTCTACCAGCAAAACTGATGTAAGCACATGTAATCAGGAAAGGAAAGCATGCATGTGCCTACCCATCTTTCTGTGTCTTTATGCATCTAGTATCTGCAAATGTGTGAAACAGTCACCCGTTCTTTGAAACAAAAACAACCACTTAGGAATGAACAGCAGCGCTTGGGAGACATCAATATTTCAGTCAGGTGTGTCGAGAAAGAGAGAGACAGAGAGAGAGAGAGAAACATGAAAGCAGGAGTGCGGGGAGGGGGAGGGGGGGGGGGGGGGGGGGGGGGGGGGGGGGGTTACCATTCTAAGGCATTCCCATGACTGACGGAAAGTAAGGCTGTGTGTGTGTGTGTGTGTGTCACTGTTAGCGCATGTGCCTTTCCCCCATACTCACCCCACCCCAACACTCACCATTGTGTGTACCACCTCTGTCACCTTTCCTCTAATCAGGAGTTTAAATCAATGACTTTGTCCAAAACTATAATTGCCACTCCTTAAACTGCTTCTCTCGCAATATGCTTTCACCAAGAAACCACTCGGCAGCAGAAATACGCCTCTGTGTGTCGTTGTGTGTGTATGTGTGAGCTGGATTAAGAGTATTTTCTCATTACGCCAGTGTCTGAATGAGTAGAAAGTGCTTCTCACATTGTTTTACAGCATCCTGAAACCTCAAAGCTCAGCACTAAGCAGTATAATACCCGATAGTCCTACACAGATGCCTTGGCCTAGAACTCTGTCACGTCACAAATTGTTTATAAGCCAGAGTCATTGAACATAATTTATCATGCCATTCACCACCCTGCGCCATGCTATGACACCAAAAATGACGTATTCCTTTGGAGCTCCACTTACTCAAAAAATGTTCTCAGGACACCAGTTTGTTTGAATACTGTGCTCAAATTCACTGTTTGTCTCTGTGAGTCTAGAGTAGTGGCTCTCAAACTTTTTCTACCATGGTCCACTTCAGAAGCTGAAAAAAGGTCACATCTCCCACATTAAATCTCTCCACAATTGTTAACAACAATGAGAAGCCAATATTAATTCTAGTAAAACAAAGGTCAGCACATGAGCATCAGGAAGCTTTTGTTTATTTGGTTTCCCAACATAAATTATAACTAAATTTCCCTTCATATTTTTCCCATTTTTTTCACAACCTCCTTGCAGACACAAGCTCATACAGGTGATCATTTCTCTCCACGACTCACATTCATAGGCATGTTTTGGAATTTACCTTTCATTTACCATTCGTGTTATTGCACACACACTCAGACACACCCACTGATGGTATCCAGCTACCATGTACGGCACTGGCTTGACCATCAGGAGAAAGTGAGGTTCAATATCTCACTCAAGGACAGTTAAAAGCTAAGCCAGCCTTGGCAGTCCTCTTGCCATTCTAAGAAATCCAACTGTGAAATGCAACACAGGCCTCCACTGTGAAATCTAGAGTATGAGACAAGTGTGTGTGTGCTTTAGCTGCCACTCTCTGTTAACCTTGGTTGATGTTCCATTAACCAGAGACAAAAGTTTCCTTAACCTGACAATGCATTAGCAAGGGGAAAACACACATACACACAAAATGTTGATCAAGAAAAGGAAACATCAGTACTATATATACTGCTGCAGACACAGATCTCTACAGGTAGATAGATAGGTAGATCATTGGCTGATTTGCCTGATTCTTTTTGTGTGTCTAAGGAAAAAGAGGGGTAGATAGCAGAAAGTGACAGAGATGAGAAAGCAGGGTGGAAAGAGAGATGGAAATAGAGATGGAAAGAGAGATGTCTGGTTAACAAGGTGCTGAGCACGACAAGCCCTGGGGAGTCCACGCTCCCTTACCCTCTAAGATTAGACATCTCTCTCTCTGTCGATCCCACTCTCTCTCTTGTTTCGACACAAGGGGAACATGCCACTATCACAGGGGGGGACGCCCCGGGAACCATGTCTGCCTCTCTTTTCTCTGATATAAAATTGCTAGCTTTCTTCTTACTTCACAGTTTCCACTGTCTATTTTATTTTATTTATTTTCTAACATGTCATCATGGTTCATTTGCATAAAAAAAATATGTGTATATGCAAATGGAACATATTTGTGCTTTCATTTGTGCTGCTGCTGTAGTGTTAAAAAAATGTCAATACAAAACATGAATGTAAAAGATTTCATGACATACAGAGATGTCTTCATGATGCTACGCATTTGCATATGCATCTGAATCAAAAAACGGGTTGACTCCAAACTAGCTGAGTAACTGGATCATGGTGGAAATTAACTGTTCTTAAAGTTTGTACCCTTGCCTTTTTTGTTTGAAATTTGAAAAGTGTTCTTCTTTAAATCTATTTTAGTTGATTAAGCATCATTAAAAAACCCCCATATATATATATATATATATATATATATATATATATATATATATATATATATATATATATATGTCCAGAAGAGCGCAGTCCTGGGAACAGCTAAGATACTGTACAGGACCCTGTGGGAGTCACTGCTCTGAGTGTTCGAATTACCACAGGGTCCACTGTTACCTTCACCTTCCACATCCTTTCTAGCTCCTCTCTGAGCCCTTGGTATTTATCAAGCTTCTCGTGTTCCTTCTTCTTGATGTTGCCATCACTTGGTACTGCAATGTATTCATGGATCTTTGTTGTTTCATCTCAGATAGTAGTTCTGATACTCACTAGTCCTCAGCCTCCTTCCTTCCACTTAGCGTACAGTCTCAGGGTGCTGGATTTGGGGTGAAACGCTTCATGTATGATAAGGAGTTTTCTTGTCTTGACATCAGTGGCTTCTATTTCTTCCTTTGGGCAGCTTATTATCCCAGAAGGGAATCTGACAACTTTCAGAGTGTAGGTGTTGATTGCGCAGATCTTGCCTTTCCCATTCAGCTGACTCTTCATGACTTTCCTAGTGGTCTCTTTATGGTTCCCATTTGCCTGTGGGATTCCAAGGTATTTGTAGCTGTCTTCAATCTCTGGAATGTTACCTTCTGGTAGAGCAATCCCCTCAGTTTTGACTACCTTCCCTTCCCTCTCTTTGTTACCATCCGACTACACTTCGCCAGTCCGAATGACATTCCAATGTCATTGTTGTAGGTCCTAGTGGTGTGGATCAGTGAATTGATATCTCCTTCACTCCTGGCATACAGCTTGATATCATCCATGTACAGGAGATGGCTGTAGAGTCGGTATCTGTAGCCAGTCTTATTGATGATCTGGCTGAGGGGGTTCAGGCCTATGCAGAACAGCAGCCAGGACAGAGCATCTCCTTGGTGAATTCCGCACTTGATGGTGACTTGTGCAATTGGCTTCCCATTGAGTTCCTGAATGAAGGCTCTTAGGATCCTGTTGATCTTGTATAGTTTTAGGCATTCCAGGATCCATGTGTGCGGCATCGAGTCATAGGCTTTCTTGTAATCAATCCACTTAGCTTCTTTAGCCAGTAGTTTGCTGTGGTCTGCTCTTAGATCCACTAGCCATTGAGCATTGCTGTTATGTGTTATATGTTGAATCCTTATCTCACATTGGATTTAATTATCCTTGCCTCTATTTTGGATCTAGTCTGACGATTCTCACCGAATAGACACCAAAGTTTTTCTTTCTTAAGTTTTTAAAGAACCAATTTTACATTCAAATCTTAACACACGTAATTTCCTTTCAGTGTACCAATATGCATTATGTATAAGATCTTCCTCTACTTTCTTCTGCCATTCTGTACCCTCCGATTCTTGTCTGTCCTCTTTCTTACATCCGCTCTCTCTCAGCTACCTACAAACCTGTCTAGCTCCCTCTCCTAGTTGTTTGACACCTCTCTCCCACCTGAGCATCTCTATGTGTCAGGACAAATTGGCCGAGACTCACATCTTTCTCTCTTCCTCGCTGTCTCTCCCTCGCCCCTTGTCTGCTCACCACTCAAGCGGAGAGAGAGAAAGAGCAAGCAAGAGACAAAAAGAAAGAGATTGATAATGTGTGGAGAGTGGGGGAGGAGGAACAATATGCATCAGAGGAAGGCTGGGATGGTGAAGGAAAAGATGTTATGATGAAACACAAAAGAACAGGAGGGGAAGACTCTCCAAAAGATGCAGAATATGTTTTTCTTCTAAAATAAAAGTACAATTGATTCAAAATTAAAGTTACTTCTGCACTTGTTCCAAAATAGCCAGTTTCCAATGACAGTTTTTTATTTATTTCTAAAACACTGTCATCATTATTTTGTATTTGGCTCACCAGCCATCACCAGATAAATGAGAAAATGTGAATTATCTGAAACTTCTTAAGTTTAGAGGGGACTTTCAAGGTGTCTTACCAACAGGTACACGCCAAATTTCATCTGGACAAAACTGGGTAGACCTTCATCCAAGAGAGACTTGTGATGTGAGGTGGCATTAATTTATATCAATATATATTTCTTTTCCCACCAATATTGTTGTGCATTTTATTTATTTATTCAATAGCTGGGTTTATCAATTTAAAATAAATAAATTCACATTTTGAAATTCACCTACTTTAATGCTCTCCCTCAAAACTCTGACCTCACACGTAAATCCCTACTTGTGTGTAAATTTACTTTAGTCTTGCTCAGAATGGTAAATCTGTACACACATATACTTTTCCTTGCACAGAATTCCTAGGCTCCACTGCATTCAATTACTTCTGTCAGCTCATAAAACTTTTGCTCTTGTATTTCAGCTCTTGCTTTTGGACTTTTGTGACAGTTGGAAAAAACCAGTATCCTAGTATTCATGCCATGTGGGTGCTGGTCACTATTTCCGGATGACTGGACCTTTGCTGCACGTCATTCCCATGTCCTCTTGCAGTCCACTGTAGACCTATTAGACTGCTATAGTCCACATTAGACACTGCATGCTCACATGCTAATACAGAGAAGAAAATGACATAACACTGATATAGACATAGGTCTACTATATGTAGTCACTGATGAAACATCCATAAGAGATGCATAGATCTGCCAGACCAACTTTTGGTATTTGTGCCCATGTGGTATATGCCCTAGTCACTCAGCCATCTGAAATTCCACCTGTTAGTTGATACGAGGAGCAGAGATTAGAGAGCATATGAGGGGAGTTAAGTTGGAGCTCAGGAAATCTACACAGGCCACAGTACATCTGAGCATGCACGTAGTTTGAGCAAAGGCAGAGCAAGTCTGTCCATGCACAGAGAGAACTGGAGTGCAAGGGCATTGGGAGAACATTGCAGTATCATTATATGATAACAAGAAATCAAGTTCTCAAAGAGCATGCTCTTAAATAAGAGCTCTTACTCTTTACATGTTCTCACCCCAAATATTTAGGGCAGAGGCCCACATATTTCTGGTTCTTAATAACACTGACATTTTTGATGAAACAGAGCAGAACAGGATCTCAATAGAAGATGCATACAAGGATGTGTCTTATTTTACAGGCAGTCAAGCTACGTTTTACAGTAAGCAGAGCAGTTTGCAGTGTTTCAGGTTTTTAGTCACATTTCTACATAGAATACACAATGAAATGTCTCTGTTCGTTCTTTCTTTTTTTGACTTCTCTCTGTTGGAGCTATTGTATAACTGTCTGTCAAAATCAGTGATTGGGACCATGGCAGTGTGACAGGAAAATGTCAGAATTTTACCATATGGAATATTGACATTAATAAGTAACTACAGCCTCACAAATGCTCAGCGTAAAGCAGATAATCCATAAGTTGGAGAACAAATGGCGTCTCACTAATTCAGCAGATCTTCATTCATGAAGCTAGGACAGCTTACTATCATCACTGATTGAAGAAAATAAGAACAACCCCAAGTTTCTTTTCTCTTCTTTTCCATGTTAGGACCAATTCTATTTACATTATACATGCTTCCCTTAGACAGTATTGTTAGAAGGCACAGCATAGATTTTTATTGCTATGCAGATGATACAGGGCAGCACGGTGGTGTGGTGGTTAGCACTGCTGCCTCACAGTTGGAATAACATCTAGAAGGCCTGGGTTCAATTCCACCTTCTCCCCTCCGGGTACTCCGGTTTCCATCTACAGTCCAAAGACATGCACTTACTGGGGTTAGATTAATTGGTCACTCTAAATTGTCCAGAGGTATGAATGTGAGTGTGAATGGTTGTCTGTCTCTCTGTGTTGGTCCTTCAACAGGCTGGTGACCTATACAGGGTGTACCCTTCCTCTTGCCCTGTGTCAGCTGAACACGACCCTGAACAGAATAAGCAGATGAGAATGGATGGACGGATGCAGATGATACTCACCTTTATCCATCCATGAAACCAGGTGACACATACTACCGTATTTTTCGGACTATAAGTCGCTCCGGAGTATAGGTCGCACCAGCCAAAAAATGCATAATAAAAAAAAAAAAAACATATATAAGTCGCACTGGACTATAAGTCACACTTTTTTTGGGGGGGGGGGGTTATTTGATAGAATCCGAGACTCAGAGCGGAAATTCCATCTTGAAAGGCAATTTAAAATAATAATGGATTAAAGAACAGGGCGAACACGGTTACGCCTACGTTATGCTAACGTAACACATTCAGCTACATGACGCACAACGAACAGAGTACGTGTCTGGTATGTTAACGTAACATTAACAGTTATTCAGATAACCATAGCATAAAGAACATGCTAACAAGTTAACCAAACCATCAATCCATTGAATTCTTCATCCTCGGTGTCACTTCTAAACAACTCCGCACACTCCGTACGTAGACGAAGCGCCGCTTCCTCTTCTGTGTCGCTTTCGTCAGACTCGTCGTCAGCTGCAGTTCCAATTATTCCAGCCTTTCTGAATCCCAACAGGATGGTTTGGTTGTCACTGAAGCCCATGTTTTCTTGATCCATCCAGTGACTTCCAGGAAAGTTGGGTGGCGCATTCTCCTAGTTGCCGTTAAGCTGTGCTTTCCGTCCATCATTCCCCTGCGCCCACAGGTTACGCAAGACTGCCTTAAAGCTGCAGTTCACGGAGATGTCAAGTGGCTGGAGTATTCTGGTTCATGTGTTATAAATTTCACATATAAGTCGCTCCGGAGTATAGGTCGCACCCCCAGCCAAACTATGAAAAAAAGTGCGACTTATACTCCGGAAAATACGGTAATTGATTGCAAAAACACCAAAGACCGCAGGAATGTCATAAAGACCTGGATTACCTCTATAATTTCCTGCTTCTAAATTCAGATAAAACTGAGGTTATTGTACTTGGCCCTACAAATCTTAGAAACATTTCGTGGGACTCGGCTAGCTTTAGAGGGTCATGGTAGAAAGTGTGGACCATACTTTGCAGGTCCCAGTTTGTCAGCTACTTCCTCCATCTGCCATGGGTTACCTGCCTGGCCCTGCTTTCTCCAACTCCTCTAAGAGAAGGCAAGGACCTTGGCGACACTACTCTTCAACTTCACAGCAGCAGTAGCACCAGCAGCTCCACACACAAACCTTGTAGCAACAGTCCGGCACCCAAGCCAGCTCCTCCCCAGCCTTCCCGCCTGAAGGAATGAACATGAAGGCATGTATAAAGAGTGGAAAAACTAGAGGGACAAATATGTTCGCACCTGAAATAAAGTTGACCACAGCAAAGAGCGAGGACCTAGGAGGCAAAAAAGTCCCAGCATGTTTTTTGTTTCTGTCAGCCAGCACTGCATGTAAAACACTGGGACACAATCACACAGTAAGTAAATGAGGCCTAAGACTGCTCACTGTGTTTTCCAGCCAGCACAGCTTAAGACTGCTAGTTCTCCTGAGCCAATCACAAATAAAACTCTGTAGTGTTTCTGAGCTGGCAGAGTTAGCATCTTTGATTTCTGTTTTTAAGACAAAAGATTCAGAGACTATATTTTGCTTCCCTGAGCCAGCCCTCCCAGAGCCAATTTATGTTTCACAGCCTGCACCACAAGAGACGATTAATGGTGCAGGTGTGCTAGTCCCTCCAAAGACTGTTGGTGTTTCACTGCCTGCATTTCAAGAGACTGTTGCTCCATGGCCTCCGGGGCCTCCCTAAAGACTGTGTACCTTGCACCCATTCCTGTTTCCAGGGTGAGGGTGTCCTGGGCCCAGCCTGTCCTTGTACCTGTTTCTGTTCCCAAATTGGGGGTGGCCAAGACCCAGCCTGTTTCTGCACCTATTTCTGTTCCCAGGGTGAGAACACCCAGCCCCCAGCCTCAGATTCAGCCCTGGAGTCAGCTGTGTGCCCTGCACAGCCTCAACCTGTGCAACCTGAGCATCTGGTGCAATCTGAGTATCCTGTGGATCCCAAGTATACTGTGCAACTTATGAATCCTGAGAGAATACTGTGCATTCTGAGCCTGGGCTAAACCTGCTGCTGTCTGAGCTGTCAGAGGAGACTTCCTTCACTGATGAGATGACTGTGTGCCCTGCTGAGCAGCTGTGGAGAATCCATAGGAGACTGTGTCCCCTGCTGAGCAGCCCTAGAGAATCTATAAGAGACTATGCCTCCAGAGCAAGTGGGCCCCATTTTGCCTGAGCCTGTGCATGAGGCCGAACCTGTCCAAGTGTTCAGCGCTGCCTAAGTTAGAGGGTCTTACCCATTGATGTTGGCCTCCTCCCAGGCATCCTGAGGTGTTCTGCCACTATCACCAATGCCAGCCTCCATTCTAGCCATCAAAGGGTCCTTGCCACCACTGCCTGGCCCCCAGAGAGTCTCCTTCACTGTTGGCCTATGGCCAAGCTACCAGAAGTGTCCTGTCACCTCCATTGACATCAGTCGATGTCAGTCGTCTCTGTTGCTTGCAAACCTGGAGTTTGCAACAGTGTCCATGCAAACTATGGGTAACAGCAGCATTATGCTAGAGACCAAAACATTCACAGTGAGTTTTTTGGTCCAATTCACTCTTCGAGGTCAAATTCACTCCGGGACATCCAGCAGCCTACAACAACCAACTGGTCAGGGAAAAAACATTTGTCCCTTGCTACTAGAGGTTGCCAGGGGTCACCAACCGGTCTGTATACCTGTGTGACTGAGACCTGAATTATCATGTTTTCAGAGAGAAACTCATGAATAAAACTTTTGCTTATACTGTATTTTTTCTGCTGGTACATTACTCACTCCCTCTATGACCCACTAATTTTGCACTGCTCTTGGTAGAATGCTGGTCATTATTGAAAAGAACTGACTGCATTCTTGTTTACAAATTAGCACACACTTCGTAGATTGACCACAGAACTTTACACTCTCATCAGTGCATTTTTGTGATTGTGGCATAACACTAATTTGCCCCAGTTAGTAAACAACGCCTTAATTGAGTGTGTAGCTGTGTGAATATGATAATGTGCAATATATGTGCATATGTTGAGATGCAAGATGCTGTTGAGATTTCACAAAACAAGAAAAAAAATTTATTATGAAGTCCTTCACTTTCACACACACACAGACCCTGAAGTCCATTGCACATGTTGTCAAGCAAATGCTTTCACTCACACTAGCATTGTTACAAAACATCAACAACAAATATGCTCTTTCTGTCACAGACCTGTACTTTCTCTTCCGTACTTCAAACACACACACTGGTACACACAAACACACGCGCACACAGGCCTATAGCATTGCGACAAAGAGATCAGAGAAACGGGCAGAAAATAATAGAATCTTCATCCCAGTAATCCATATTCATTCTTCTCATCCCTCCTCGCCTCATTCCTCCCTCCCTGCACGCCACGCTTCCCCGTATCTGACATTCAAATGAGTTGTCTTTTCTCCCTTGTTAGACACATACACACTCACACACGCATAAATGCATAAACACTCACTCACAGTCTCTCTCTCTCTTACACACACACCCAAACATACACATACGCATACTCATCCTCTTTCTTGGATACTTTCTGCCCCGTTGCACCCGTGATGGCAAATTGAGCGCCTCCCATCTCTCTCTCTTCCTCTCACTCACCCCCTCTCTGTTGACTCCTCTCATCTTTCCTCCATCTTATCCTCTGCCCCCCAACCCCTCAGACCCTCTCTGCCTTGTGGTGATTTTACTACAGTGGCAGGTAGGGTTGGATCACAAGCCAATGAAGGGAGGGAAAAAACCCTTTATGTGGTGAAGGGGTGCGTGTCTGACACACACTTAATACATCTCACTCACTGCTATACATTTTCAGAAGAACACCAAGGAAAGTGAAAGAGTTTCTTTAAGGGACAAACCTTCCTGGAAATTTTTATATAGCAAAGATGGGGATTTTTTTTTCTATCTCTCAATCTATCTATCTTCCTTTCCTCTCCATCTGTCTGTCGTGGTCCTATTAGTGGAAGATGAAGGTGTGATCATGGTTACTGTGTGCTAACAGGGAGCGTGCTGCCATGGATGACAAATATCACACACACACACACACACACACACACACACACACACACACACACACACACACACACACACACACACACACACACACACACACACACACAGGGAGAAAACACTTGGTAGATTTCATCACTGCTTGTAATTATGATCCTGTCAAGTCCACAATGTGGCAATCCATAACGACACATGCACTTGTGGACACGCTCATATTCTCTCAGACACACGCACACGCAAAACACATACACACAGAAACAAAGAGTCACTTAACATATCTATTCATAAGTTCTCATATTCACACTCTGATAACATACTTATTATTCAGTCCTAAGTATAACTATATAGACAGTCATAGACAAACAGAAGCTGGCACAAAGACACCAAAACATAGTGCAGCCTGTAAGAGTTGATTGTCCTGTTATAAAAGATGAAACACATACCAGGAAAGTGCAAAATATAGAAACGTAAGAAGAAAAACACACAAAACAGACAACTTTAATCAAATCTGCACTTATACGGGTGTATAGTGCAGTGGCTGTGTGTAATGACAGTTCTTGTGTAATCTTATTAATTTATACTATTGTCTTTGCATGAAATTACATCAGGACATGGAGTCATGGCTGGCTCTGTGTGTGTTTGTTTTTGTGTGCCCATGTGTGAGTGTGATGACATCTCTGTCTCTAGTGTTGACACTCCATGTGTCAGGGGAACCTATTAGAGACCCTCACAGCATAACCCCACACCTGACCCCCACCCTGATGTTTGTGTGTGTGCATGTGTGTGTGTTTCTGCTTTTTCTTCTAGCCACAAATGTTGCTATTGCGTTGTCTATTTTTTTTAGTTTTCTTCAAAAAAAAAAAAAAAAAAAAAAAAGACCAGTTAGTGATATTTTATTAATTTAATTGTAAAACAATTCCTAAGTGCAGCATATTTTACAGTTGAAGTTTTCTGTCCAACAGACGTGTTAAAAATGTGTGTGTAAGCATGTGTGTGTGTATGCACGCCCCTGAACTTTTAAACAAGCCTGGTGTCTGGGGTCAGGTCTCTGGTTACCCCTGGATATCTGAACCAAAGACCCTACTGCCACATATAAATCTATTGGGGAATGCTGTGAGTGTACTGGTGTGTATGGCCCTTGTGTAAGTACACGCTTTTGTCTAAATGTAGGTGTGAGAGAGTGTGAGTGAAAGACAGAAAGAAAGAAACACAAATAAGAGTCTACTGAGTGTATATTTAAGTGTATGTGTTGTTATACATTTCTATTCCTTGCATTTCCTTCACTGCATGTTCTTCTCTTGAAGGTCACTGAAGAATAAATATCAGTTAGGGAAAGGCTTCTTGCTTGTATTCTTAAGCAGCCGGCAAAGGAGAATAAACAGCACTTTTACCACATGTAGATAGTGTACAGGGCTTAATGTGTTGAATGTCAGTGGATATCAGTTGGCAGGTCTTGTGCTTCACTCTGCTCTACACAGTCAACACTGCGTTTAACCCCTAGATGACATTAAGAACTCATAAACTCACAGGTGCCCTGCTGTATATGCTGCTATGAACTATGCAGACACAGAAAATCTTGACTTCAGAGCCCCCTTATCTGATGTAGGGAACAGAGAGACTGAATTGAAATCAACACATGAACTGTATTAAATATTGTTATTAAAATAACATTTTACCACCATAAAGGGATGCAATTCAATTCAATTATTTATATAGTGCCAAATCACAACAACAGTTCCCTCAAGGCACTTCCAACACAACAGGGGTGAAAAACATGATAAAGATGAACTGGGGGCACTGTCATGTAAACATAACCCTGTTTCCACATCCACGTGGTGTCACATCCCTGCTAATATACAAATATTTGCATCAAAATAAAACTGGTCCTCCTTATTCACCTAAATCCAGTGCACCCCTTAGAAGAACAATAAAAAAATATTAATAAATACAAAGTGTAAAGTGTTTATTCACATGACCTAATTGTATCTCTTAGAAGCAAAATATAAAGTCGTTCACTGCATTCATTGTACCTGCATAATGGATGTGAACAGAACTTGTAGCAAAGCACTCAACAGCTGTGAGATGTTTTTTCCTCTGCAATGTTCTGCATACAGAGCAGGTTTTGCCACTTAGGAAAAATAATTTTGCAAGGGTATAACAAATCTTTTGTCCAGTAAGTCCAGTGTGTTAACCATTTTCCTGAAGCCATTTTCCTGTTTCACACTGTTTAATGGACACTTATCTTTGGCCAAATGAAATGTGACTGCTGTGGTGATTTCAGTTCATCTTTGTGAGTTTGATGGATACACTGACGAGCTGTACAGGCTCGCTTTGGTGGAAGTCTGAGTCGATGCTGGACAGTTCACACATTCATGCATTAATTACACGACAGTTTGTGGTGTGTTTTCAGGCAACTGAATAAGTTAGTTGTGTTGCTTTGTGGTGCAGACACAACTCTACACTTTTTGCATATTATTTCTTCTTAGTTAACCGATCCTGAGCGCTTCCAAACAACTGATGATCTGCTTCGATGGACAAGCTCTTCACGTCCTTCAAACTGTGTAATGCAGGGAACAGCTGTGACTGGCACATGGAGTCATGTGGTCAGGCGGTGATTTAGGCTGTATTTGATTTGCTTTTGCATTGCATTCTGTTGGTGAAGAACACATTTTCAATATCGCTCAATCTTGTTGTGGGAAGACAAAATCATTAATTAAAAATTAAAATTAATTAAAATCCAATTAACTGTGCAGCCCTAGTTTAAATGACCAGCTTTAAAATGTGAATTTACAGTTCCTTTCAGGATGAAGTGATAGAGAAAAAAACTCACAGAATTAATGTAATCTTACTACTACAAAAGTAAATTAAGTCACACATCAACTTATGGCACGTAGCCCCTTAACTGGCAAGGGCCCGGTGACGGGCCGTTTGTAGTCCCTTTTATATGGCAGGCTAGACCCTCCCATTTTTATTGACACGTCATTCGGCCAATCATGTAACTGGCTGCACCAAATCACCTGACAAAGCTACGTGACGCCCTCTGAGTATTATTGGCTCTGGGAAACCCATTTCTTAACATGATTGGCCGAATGAGGTGTCAGTCAAAATGGGCGGGTCTAGCCTGCCATATAAATGCACTTCATTCGGCCGGCGGACCAGACGCAGCCAGTTAATAGGCTATGAAATGGGTTGTTCAGAGCCAATAATAACCAGAGGGTGTTATGTAGTTTTTGTCAGGTGATTTTTTTGCTGCCAGTTAAGGGGTTAAATGAGCAACAGAAACTACTGTATTTTTTAAGAGCCAACATCATCTCTCAAGAAAATATATAGATATATATAGATAATAGATAATATAGTATTAAAATATTTCCTACTCTCAGTTATGACCTGCCAAAGCTTTACCAAAGCTTCCCAAAAACAAACTGTTCATTTTTCACTGCTTTGTTTATGGCAGAATTTTTTTTTTTTCCTTTCTAGATTTTAAACAGAGGTCATAGTTTTCTGATCATTTCAGTAAACAAAAACTCAGAAACATTCAGATTTGATGCATTTTAGTACAGCATCAAACACACAGGAACAATCCCAGAGTCAACAGAGATTCGGTTGCTTACTCCAAAGACACTTTATCAGGATTTCCATCCCGAGACTTGTCCACGTTTGACATTTGGTTTGACATATTTGACTCTGTGCAAACCTGCAAAGGTTTAAAAAAAAATGTTTTTTTCTTCCCACTTTCCCTACTTTCAATATTCCTACACTTTTTATGTTGCTAGGGTTTCGCTTTCTGGTAATAAGTCAGGAACTGTGATCATTAGGTAAATTAAAACAATAGCATCACCCTAATAAGCAGCTTAATACAATCAATCCAAATAATTCAAGCATGACTTCTATATTTTTTCTACTAATGGCTTCACTAACTTACATGCCTTATCACTTTATCCCTCCTTCTTTTCTCTACCCCATTTCCCTTAAACATTCTTCTCCTCCTCCAGTCCCTTGCTCCCTTACTATATCAGTTTCATTCAAAATTTTGCTAGTTTGCTCAATGTTTTCTTTGTTAAACCTGATTTCCTCTTTCTGTCCCCATTGTTCTTCTAAACTAATTCACTCCCACCCTTTCTCTTCTGTCCCCCTGTCTCTCCCCTGTTCCCCTTTCCCTCATCCTCCCTCGCACAGACACACACATGCCCCTCTCCCTGTCTTGTCTCTCCAAACTCGCTCAAGCACAACTAAGCCGAGGGTTTGAGTCCCAATGAGAGCGGTTAGGGCAATCAGTGCTTTTCACACCCTCTGATGTTCTTAAAAGGTGGAGGGATCAGACGCCCCTGCTGTATCACGGCACTTCACTGACATAGCACGAAAACACACACACACACACACACACACACACACACACACACACACACACACACACACACACACACACACACACACACACACACAGAAATCAACTTAAATGCTAACATACACAAATGATTGCACAGATACTCACAACATAGTACAGCACACTCATGCATCCACACTCACTTGAAATCCAACATCCATACATGTCCAAACAAGGTCAAATAAATATACAGATATATCCACTGTTGCGCTATAATGAGCTGGTTAATGGAGACGGAGATACCGAGAAGACAGATGAACAACAAAACAACAATATTAGCTGCAGGATTTTGCCCACCATTTGGAATCCGTTTCAGACTCTGCTTTTATTAAATACCACTTCACATTAGAGAATACAAGTGCCCTGAAGAACTGTTTGCCCTTGCAGCATTATGAAAAAATGTCATCATGCCAAAATATTTTCTTTCTGTCATGTATATTTATGAGCATGTTTCAGTATTAAACCTGAGCTACCTAAAACCAGACAAAACACTCAGTATAACCAAAGTAACATCATTATTTTAAAACTGTTTTTAAATAGGAAAAGAAGGGAATATACAGTACACAAAGGAAGTAGACCAGCAAGGTTTCAAGTGAAATGTTTGAGATAGACCTTCCTGGTGTATCATTCAGGTCTGTGGGATCAGGTGTGCATGATGGTGTGATATAGAATGCAGTTAGGAAACTGGATGTACAGCTCCACGCTCCCCATAATGCGGCAAAGAGCAGTGACGCTATCAATTTACACCGTAACGGACAACACAGTCACTTTGCACCAAAGTGAAAGACACCAAGACACACACAGTGAAAGACACACACAGAGCACAGGCACAAAGTTCAGGGGGATTAATTCACTGCATCATGTCATCAATCCTACCTTACCCCCTACTGTCAGAAAGGGAATAAAAATAAAAAAGGAAAACTCAAGTGTAGTGCCCTTAATAAGGTGCTAATATCTTTACCTTCTCTCCTCCTTTCCTTCCTTCTTTGTTCCCTATTTTCTCTTTTTAGTTTTACCTAATTTTCTCCTCCCTTTCACTCTCTTCTACTTTTCTATCTTCTCTTCATCAATCTACCCTCTCCTGCAGTCTCAGCCAGTGTGCCTTGATGAAGGGAGGCTCTTAGTCACATTGGGGTCAGTCTATACACATACACACACCTGCATACACAAGAAAAGGGTCATCCTGGCAGGGTTACGCTGCACAAAGTCAGCTTCCCATAATGTGGCTGCTGTCGCCTGCATCACACCCTCATGATCCAATTAGGAGCCTCAATTCCTCCAATCAGCTGCTGTTTCAACCAACAGGGTAGGCGAGCAGGAAGAGGCAGGCGGGCAGCGCCAATCTCGTAAGTGCTTTTAGGGGATTAGAAGGTGGGTGGAAAGTGGAGAGGGAGGGGAACAACTCTCTCCTCATCCTTGGTGCTTTGTTGCTGAGATCAGAACAGTACAATACCTCTTAATTTGTCACACAAGTTCTCAGTGCAATAGCTGCTCTTCCAAATAAAAATAGAATGAACCACAGTTTGAAATGGAGAGGAGAAAAGATATAAGTTTAGGAATAAAGAGAATGGGAGATAATTTTGTGTCTAGGGTGACTGTGAGTGGAGAACAAAGAAAAGGATGGAGAGGTTGTAGAAAAGAAAGAGAGGAATTAACAAACCTTTTAAGGAAGACAGGGGTGAGAAGAGGATGAATTAAGACTCAGGAGGTGCTGCAATACCTTTTGGTCTTGTATGATCTCTTTGAGTGCTAGCAAGTACATGGAAAATATGAATTCAATGAGGTAAATACACAGCATATTTAAATCAGATCATTTTAACAGTGTTTTGGTAAAGTGCTAGGAATAAATTTCAGGAGTCTTGAGCATCAATGTGCATGCACAGAGAATGTTGCTGTATGAATGTTTTTACACATGAATTTTTGCAGTGTGAAAGCTTCTGAACAAAGTGAAATAAAAAGAGGGACGGAAAAGAGAGAGAGAGAGAGAGAGAGAGAGAGAGAGAGAGAGAGTGAGAGAGAGAGAGAGAGAGAGAGAGAGAGAGAGAGAGAGAGAGGAGAGAGAGAGAGAGAAAGAAATCTTGATAAAGTTCAGATACTTGTTATCAAAGCTGTTTAAGAACACAGAACACAGGAAACCACAGACACAGTAAAATAGTAATAATCTATCTACAATGTGCCTACTTTTTTTGAAAACACACACTAATAGGACATAAGAACATTTCCAGAAAAAAATGAAAAAAGGAAAATACACATTTATATATGCAGATATGAAGACATAGCCTAACTGTAACCACCCAAAAAACACAGCAATACACACGCCTGACACCCTACAACTTTACATGCCTCATGTGTTCATTGTGTAACCTGTGCAGCAAGTCAAATTGCTATCGTGTGCTATCATGTGTTATCTTAAATAAACAATTTAGTGAAGGCCAATATGTAGATCTTTGAAGAAAACAATAGATGTTTTTTTTCCCAAGGCTTTTAAGCATTATCCATAGATAACACAACTTATTTGCACACAAACTCATGTGTAAGAGAAAGAAAGAGCACAAGGCATAGAGAAAAAAATGTGTGTTAAAATATCTTTAGTTAAACATGTACTATCTATAGTTGATAGAATGCAAAATGTTTTTTGTGTAATCTATGACCTCTGCTGAGACCTGCACATATCTAAACTACACTAGCAGAGCTGAAACCATTTATTGCTCCTGACCTTTAAGTTATGGTGACTTGCAGTTGACACAACATATCAAGTGACATTTTACAACACAGTTAAGTAATCTGATCTATTAGAACAGAAATCCAGAAGTCATGAATAGATAGGTGTGATGTTCAGTAAAAACAAGCAATGCTTTATCATTGCTCTGATTCAGCAGAAGATTAAGGGTTTTAGTCACCATGTCTAAAATATAAATGCATCAGTAATCACTGGGGTGAAATTTTTTAGCACTAATAGGAAACATCACATCAACAATAAGCCAGAATAACATTTATCAAACAGAGGCTGGTCTTTGGGGTGCGTTGGATTCAGCTGACTGGGACATGTTTCGCAGCAGTGCAGGCAGAGACATCGAGGAGTTTACAGAAGTGGTTGTGGGATTTATTGGAAAAGTTGTTGATGACACTTTGCCTAGGAAGATCATTGGGACTTTTCCCAATCAGAGGCTGTGGGTGAATAAATATGTCTGCAATGCCCTGAGGTCCCACACCACTGCCTATAACTCTGGGCTTCCCTATGGGAACACTGAGGATTACAAGGTTGCCTCCTATGATGTCTGCAGAGCAGTGAAAGAGCCTAAACACTGCTATGGCCATGGACTGGAACCACAGTTACAACAGTCTGACTCCAGGGGATTGAGGCAGGGACTACGCACTATTACAGACTACAAAGCATCACACATACCCCTTGTGAGTGCTGATGCTTCTTTCGCTGATGAATTGAACAACTTTTTTGTGCACTTCAAGTCGGGAAGCTGACAGCCCGCTGTGCTCCCAGCCGGAGGGGAGGAGACATTCACTGTTACAGAATATGACGTGAGGAAAGTGTTGAGAAGTGTAAACACCAGGAAAGCAGCTGGACCAGACGGCATTAGTGGACGTGTCCTTAAGACCTGTGCTGACCAGCTGGCACCTCTGTTTACAGAGATATTCAGCCTCTCACTGAAACAGTGTGTGATTCCCACCTGCTTTAAAAAAGTCTGTTATAGTCCCTGTCCTAAAGATACCACTCTCCTGGAGTCTCAGTGATTTCAGGTTCATAGTGCTCACCTCTGTGGTGATGAAATGTTTCAAGAGACTCGTCAAGATGTTCATCACCTCCTCATAGCCCACTAGCCTTGATCCGGTACAGTTTGTATACCAGGCGGACAGATGACGCCATAACCTTTGTCCTCCACAAGACCCTTTGTCATGTGGACACTAGTAAGGGTAACTGTGAGAGTGCTGTTTGTAGGCTACAGCTCGGCATTTAATACTATAATCCCCTCCAGACTGGTCTCTAAGCTGTTAGACCTCGACCTGGACTCCTTCCTGTGCAGGTGGGTCTACTGCTCCCTGACCAGTAGACCACAGGTGGTCTGAGTGGGTCACCTCACCTCATTCCCCCCTCACCCTTAATACTGGATACCCCCAGGGCTGTGAGGCTACATCAGAGTCCAATGTCGTCATAAAGTGTGCTGACAACACTGCTGTTGTTGGATCATTATCCCACAATGACGAGACAGTCTACAGGAAGGAGGTCTCTCACCTGGAGGATTGGTGCTGAGAGAAGCACCTCCTGCTGAACATCAGCAAAAACAAAGGAAGCTTCAGCAGGAAGAAGCAGATGGATTACCATCGACTTATCGTCAGTGGTACTGACGTGGAAAGACTGGACACTTTCAAATACCTGGGAGTGACCATCTCACAGGACCTGTCCTGGACTCATCACATTAACACCACTGTGAAGAAGGCCAGAGAGCATCTTTATTACCTCAGGGGGTTGAGAGACTTCAAGCTCCTACTCAAGTTGCTCAGGAATTTTTATACCAAAACTGCACCAAACAGGACTTCTTGGCCCTTAAAAGGGTGGTCTATTCAGCCGAACAGACTATCAGAACCACCCTCCCCAACCTGCAGGACATTTACCCCAAGCATTGCAGGTTAAGGGCCAAGAAGATCCATAAATAGCCCAGCCACCTCAGACACTCTCTTCTCCCTGCTCCCATCAGGCCAGTGTTACAGTGGCCTGAGAACTAAGACTGCAAGTTTGAAGAGGAGACTTTATCCACAAGCCATCCATCTGCTAAACTCTGAGCCCTAAATTGGACTATTATGCACAATGTAAATTATTCTGTTGTTTGATTTGCACTTTACTGACAGAGCTACAATAGCATGCCCTCATGTAAATACTACAATGACAAGAATTTTATATTCTTATCTTTAATACTGTATATTTATATTTTTTTATTTCTGTGCTGTGATGTTTGAATTACTGCTTTTTTTTGCTACTGGCTGCAGGTACAAAATATATTTCACTGTGCACTGTAGTGTGTATAACTGTGCATGTGACACATAAAGCATATCTTATTTTATTTTATCTTATCTTATCATTTCAACAACATTATGACACTAATTTAAAACTGTGTGTGGACACCAAATACTTGAAGTTGACTGTTCACCTGAAGAGCCAATCTCCAAAGTTATGCCTCAGCAGGCAAAATGTTTTTATACTGTTGCCTTTGTAATGAAGAGATAATGGGTCATACAGCTTGGGTCAGGATATTTCTCAACTTCAACAAGTTTCTCCTCACCTACTGTTCTACACCGTATGTGAGGAGAGGAGGGACAAACCAAAAAGCAAACAGAAGAAAATAGATTTTTTTTCTAGGATCTGCATGGCTAGAGACAAGACTGTGGCGTAAAGCAGGGGTATTCAACTCCAGGCCTCAAGGGCCGGTGTCCTGTAGGTTTTAGATGTGTCTCTGCTTCAACACACCTGAGTCAAATATAGAAGTCATTAGCAGGACTCCGGAGAACTTGACTGCATACTGAGGAAGTAATTCAGCCATTAGATTCAGGTGTATTGGATCAGGGACACATCTAAAACCTGCAGGACACCGGCCCTGGAGGCCTGGAGTTGAAAACCCTTGGTGTAAAGTATCACAAGGCAATGTATTGTCTAGAGAAAATAATTCAGGTGTCTGGTTTGCAGCACACATTTGTTGTCAGTGGTTTTTGGCCTAAACAGCACAAAGCTGTTATACATTTGTTTTCTGTGCACCTTAAGTCTGTAGAACTCTGTAAAGCATGTTCGACTTCATCCAAACCCTGAAAAGTCTGATAAAAGTTACATTCATCCTAGTAAGACATGTGAAATACCACTATTAATGAATATTAATTTTCATCACACTTGATGGGCAGCAAGCGGCCTGCCTCATTATCAGCACTGCTTGATGTCCAACTTTTATATTTACTTATAAAGGTCTCCATTGTTGTGTTTATCTGTGTGTTTGTGTCTTTCTGTGTGTCTGTCCATGTAGGCTTATACTTACCACTACAAGTTTTATCTTTCTCCTAAGCATTTTGCTTAAGGCGTCAGGACCTCAATTAAAGAGAACTGCTTGTAGCAGTCATGAGCTTGATGCGAGCAAGCGCACGCGTGCGCACACACACACACACACACACACACACACACACACACACACACACACACACACACACACACACACACACAACCTCTAAAGTATGAATATTTCACTATATCTAAGTCCTTTTACCTTGGAATGACCTGATTGTCCACCTATATATATGTGTGTTTGTGCACGTGTGTGTGTGTGTGTGCACGTGTGTGACTTAATTTCCATAGAGGTATGTGGAAGTGCATTCAATCTAGTGCTTGAGCAAATACATGGAAACTAATACAGGCACAGAGGACTTGGTCCAATGACACGGAATATTTAGAACATTAACACTGTCCTTTTTGTTAGTTTTTACATCTTGGTCTGTTCTGATGTACTGATGTAGTGTTTTTCCTAAATTCACCACACTATGAATTGAAATATCTATCTATCCATCCATCCATCCATTTTCTTCCGCTTATCCGAGGCCAGGTCACAGGGGCAGCAGCCTAAGCAGAGAAGCCCAGACCTCCCTTTCCCCAGCCACCTCCACCAGGTCATACAGGTGGACCCCAAGGCGTTGCCAGGCCAGCCGAGAGATATAATCTCTTCAACATGTCCTGGGTCTGCCTCATGGCCTCCTCCTGGTAGGACATGCCTGGAATACCTCACCCAAGAGGTGCCCAGGTGGCATCCTAGTCAGATGCCTGAACCACCTCAACTGGCTCCTTTCGATGTGTAGGAGCAGCGGCTCTACTTTGAGCCCATCCTGAATGGCAGCACTCTTCCCCCCATCTCTAAGGGAGATGCCAGCCACCCTTCGGAGGAAGATCATTTCTGCCGCTTGTATTCGCGATCTCATTCTTTTGGTCACTGCCCAAAGCTCATGACCATAGCTGAGGGTGGGGATGTAGACTGACCGGTAATTCAACAGCTTCACAGTCATACTCAGCTCCTTCTTTACCACGACAGACCAGTGCAGCGTCTGCATCACTGCAGATGCAGCCCCAATCCATCTGTCAATCCCCTGCTCCCTTCTCCCCTCACTTGTGAGCAAGGCCCCAAGATACTTAAGCTCCTCCACCTGGGGCAGAAACTCATCCCTGAGCTGGAGTGGGCACTCCACCCTTTTCCAGCTGAGAACTATGGCCTCAGACTAAGTGGTGCTAATTCTCATGCCAGCTGCTTCACACTCAGCTGCTGCGAGCTGGAGGCCCCGATCTGATGAAGCCAACAAGACCGCATCATCTACAAAAAGCAGAGATGAGATTCTGAGCCCACCAAGGTGGAAGCCCACCGCCACTTGGCTATGCCTAGAAATTCTGTCCATAAAAATTATGAACAGAATTGTTGACCAAGAGCAGCCCTGACAAAGTCCAACACCCACAGGAAACAAGTCTGACTTATTCTCGGCAATATGGAACAAGCTCTCACTGTAGTTGTATAGAGACTGAATGGCACGCAACAATGGGCCAAACACCCCATACTCCCACAGCACCTTTAACAGGATACCCCAAGGGACGCGGTTGATTGCCTTCTCCAAGTTCACAAAACACTTGTAGACTAGATGGGCTAACTCCAACGCACACTCAGATCTCCTCAAAAGAATGAAGAGTTGGTCCAGCATTCCGTGACCAGGACGAAAACCGCATTGTTCCTCTTTAATCTGAGGTTCGACTAATGGACTGACGCTCCTTTCCAGCACACTGGCATAGACCTTACCAGGAAGGATGAGGAGTGCGATCCCCCAGTAGTTGGAGCACACCCTATGGTCTCCCTTCTTAAAGATAGAGACCACCTCCCCGTCTATCAATCCAGTGGCACCGCCCCAGATCTCCACATGATGTTGCGGAGGCATGTCACTACCTCTGTGACTGCACCCCAATAACAAAAACCATTCGGGTTCAGATCAGGCAGGTCGTTCCTCCCAGTCACGCCCGTCCAGGTCTCACTGCCCATGTGAGCACTGAAGTCTCACAGGTGGAGTCATTGAATGGGTACCCTCGAGCACCTTGCCCAGCGACTCCAAGAAAGGTGGGTACTCTGAACCGTCATTTGGCTAATAAGTGCAAACAACAGTCAGGACCTGTTCCCCAGCCAGAAGGCACAGGGAAGCAACCCACTCGTCTACTGGTGAAAGCTCCAGCGTACAGGCAGCAAGCCGAGGGGATACAAGAATACCCACCCCAGCTTGCTGCCTCTCACCGAGGGCAACTCCAGACTGGAACAGAGTCCAGCCCCTCTCCAGGAGACTGGTTCCAGAGCCCAGGCCATGCATTGAGGTGAGCCTGACTATTTCTAGCCGGTATCTCTCGACCTCACGCACTAGTTCAGGCTCCTTCTCCACCAGAAAGGTGACATTCCATTTCCCAATAGCCAGTCTCAATAGCCGGGGATCAGCCCACCAGGGCCTCCGCCCTTGGCCACTGCCCGACACTCTTTGCACCCAACCCATATGACACCTCCTGTGGGTGCTGGGCCTACAGGAGGGTAGGCCCATGACTCCTCCCCAGGTGTGGGTCCAGGGTGGGGCCCTGGTAACCGTGTCCTGGGCAGGGTAAACAGTTCTTTTGGTGACTCTTCCATAGGGGTCATTGAAAGATAAAAAAAAAAATTAAAGGAATACATTTTAATCAGAGGATAGCATCAAGTCAGTTAAACTTCTGGGATATTAAGTATCAGTTTCATCTACTTTGGTGTGAATGAAATTAAGTACAGGTGCACTAGAGGGGGCAACAGTGAGACAACCCCCTAAACTTCCTTCCTCATCTTTTCTGACTGTTTTTTCACTAGTTTTGCATTTGGCTAGGGTCATTGTCACTACCGGTAGCTTGAGGTGATACCTGGATCCTACAGAGGTTGCACAGGTAGTCCAACTCCTCCAAGATGGCACATCAATATGTGCCATTGCCAGAAGGTTTACTGTGTCTTGCAGCACAGTCTCAAGAGCAAGGAGGAGATTCCAAGAGACAGGCAGTTATTCTAGGAGAGCTGGACAGGACTGCAGAAGGTCCTTAACCCATCAGCAGGATTGTTATCTGCTCCTTTGTGGAAGGAGGAGTGGGATGCACATTGCCAGAGCCCCACAAAATGACCTCCAGCAGGCAACTGGTGTGAATGTCTCTGACCAAACAATCAGAAACAGATGTTATGAGGCTGGCCTGATGGCCGGACATCTGCTAGTGGACACTATGCTCACTGCCTGGCATTGTGTAGCCCAGTTAGCATTTGCCATAGAATACCAGGATTGGCAGATCCACCACTGGTGCCCCGTGCTTTTCATAGATGAGAGCAGGTTCACCCTGAGCACATGTGATAGATATGGAAAGGTCTGGAGAAACCGTGTAAAATATTATGCTACCTGTAACATCGTTTAACATGACTGATTTGGGGTTAGGTCAGTGATGGTCTGCGGAGGCATATCCATGGACGGACAGACCTCTACAGGCTAGGCAATGGCACCCTGATTATCATTAGGTATCGGGATAAAATTGTTGGACCCATTGTTAGGTCGTACACTGGTACAGTGGGTTCTGGGTTCCTCCTGGTGCACAACAATGCCTGACCTCATGTTGTGAGAGTATGCAGGCAGTTCCTGGAGGATGTAGGAACTGACACCAGTGACTGCCCCCCCCCCCCCCCCCCCCCCTCCCCACTCACCTGACCTAAATCCAAAAGAACACCTCTGGAACATAACGTACTTTTGAGCAGGGAATTTTTTGAAAACTGCATTTACAAACATGATTTTTTTCAGCTGATCAAAAGTTTAAGACCATAGCCTTTAAAAGCCAAAAGCTGTGCAAAAATTTGGATTCCATGTCAAGTCTTTACACTGTCAAGACCTCCTGATGGCAAAAGCAAAAAAGCTCACTGACTATGAACATGGTAGGATTGTTGAGCTGATACCAACGTGCCATCGCTGCTGAGGTTGGACACAGTAAGACAGTCATTTTGCATTTTTTAAATGATCCTGAGGGTTATGGAACAAAAAAGTCAAGTGGTAGACCCAGAAAAATTTCACCAGTGCTGAGCCACAGGATACGATTGGCTGTCCGTCAAGACACGGGACGATCCTCTACCCAAATTAAGGGCATTACTGGTGCTGACTGCAGCCTAATAACCATCAGACGGCATTCTGCGAGGTAAGGGCTTCAGAAACAAAAAGGCCCAGTTTCCCATACAGGGATTATGTCTAATCCTGGACTAAATACTTTTTCCTATTGTGGTCTTCATTGACTTTTTCCTTTTAGTCTAGGACCATGCTTAATCCATGACTGGGAAACCAGCTGAAAATGTCTTCAAAGGCCACGTCTTCTTCTACATCACAAAATTGCCGATTTGGATGTTGCAAGGGTGCACCAAACATGGGACATTGAAAAGTGGAAGAAAGTTGTCTTCTCTGATGACAAAAAAAAAAATTTAACCTTGATGGTCCTGATGGCTTCCAACGTTACTGGCATGACAAGGAGTCCTACCTGAGATGTTTTCTACACGGCACAGTGATGATTTGGGGTGCGTTTTCCTTCAATAGAACAATGGAGCTTCAGGTTGTGCAGGGTGTCAAACAACAGCTGGCTATGTGGAGATGTTGCAGCGGGCATCCCTGATGACTGAGGGCCCTCGTCTGTGTGGTAATGACTGGGTTTTGCAACAGGACAATGCTGTAGTTCACAACGCCCGCCTGACAAATGACTTCTTCCAGGAGAATAACATCACTCTTTTGGACCATCCTGCATGTTCCCCTGATCTAAATCCGATTGAGAACATTTGGAGATGGATGGCAAGGGAAGCTGACAAAAATGGACATCAGTTCTAGACAGTGGATGCCCTTCATGAAGCCATCTTCAACACTTGGAGCAACGTTCCCACTAGCCTCCTGGAAACACTGGCATCAAGCATGCCTAAACGATTGTTTGAAGTGATCACCAAGAATGGTGGAGCTACTCATTACTGAGTCCTTTTTTTGACACTTTGATTTCTGTTTTGAGGGGGTTTCAGGTGTTTTTGAGCTATGGTCTTAAACTTTTGATCAGCTGAAAAAAAAATCATGTTTGAGTGTAAATGCAGTTTTCAATAAATTCCCTGTTCAAAAGTTTTTGTCTCTTGCGCCAATTTCTTCTTTTAGCATTGTGAAGCTCTACTTAGAACCTTCTTAAGATCCAATAGTGCAAAATGCAAATTCTTGAAATTTTTTAACTGGTCTTAAGATTTTGATCAGGAGTGTACCATTCGGAGTTGCTGTGATGAAATTTTGGCAAAATGGACTAGCCTGCTACATCATTTTTTTTCACATTGATTTTCAGAGTGTCTTTGGATTCAGCGCTCTTTAGGTTGATAATGTTCATTTCCATTGAACAATGTGGCATCTTTTTATTCCTAACACATTACCCAATCCATGTAGATACCCAGCATGATTTTTTCCCATTGAGATGTGGTGCATTTTCATAGTGTTCCTTTAATTTTTTTTTGAGCAGTGTATATATCAAGACGTATATCAAGACACAATCACACCACCATTTCCTTCTTCACCCATATTTCATTAACTATTCCCAGAATAATATTTGACAGTAAAATTTTGTTTTTAATGTAATAAATCATTTCAGTTATAATAAATAATAAATTAAATAAGTAAAGGTAATAAATCACACTCAGTTATCTCTTTCTGATATGCATCAGAAAGAGCAAACTTCAACCGTGTACTACACAGTTAATAATCATATCACTTTACACAATATCTTACAGCATTTACAGGCCACTGGGTTGAATTCCTTAGTGGACTGCTTGTGTATCTTGCATGTTTTTGTTTTCAAAAAGCAGCTAAATGCTATCTGTACATTTAGCTCCATTTCATCAAATTTAACAGCAATGGTGAACACATATGTGCAGACACACATGAGCAAAGACATGCGTGCGCACACACACACGCGCATGTGTGGACACAGGTAAAATGAAAGTAATAGGGCGATCCCTTTTTCTAGCACTTTCTGTCTCTCTTTCTCCACAGTCATTAAAGCGCCCAAGTAAAAAGTGTTTCAAAAAAATGTTACACACATTCTCTGTGCATTAATCAACTGTGGCAGCCACTCTCTTAGTTCTCTGCCCAGCATCAATTACCAGACTTCTAAAACAAATTCCCTCACTCACCTGAGTAGCGGCACATGTAAAGCCAGGCAGTACATGTAAAATGAGGAAGACTGTGAAGGAACATGGTTGGTAGAAGGCAAACCATGTATTAGAGCTAAAATGACTTTGTTTAGGACATTTTATGGGTAAAAAGCAAGAAATTCCCTCAAAGTAAGGATATTATGGACTTTCCCACTTCTTTTAAAATTCAGGTAAGTAATTAAAACAAAACAAAACAAACAAAAAAAAAAAACAACTAGAAGGGCACTCAGTAGAGCACATACATCCCCCACCCCAAATTTTCTATGTACTATGTACCCTAATAGCATCTTCTAACAAAACATGATGAAAAAAATTAAAGTAAACATTTGCTGAAATATGAATTGTATATGTGTATGTGATTTTTCTGTAGGGTTTGTAGTTTACATTATTGTGTTTTAATTTCAAATAGAAAGACACAATGACTTACCAACAGTATATGTTCATAGTACCAAATTTAATCACCATAGATGAAAAATTCACTGAGGTATGAATTATAAAAGTATGAGATAAGGATTTCTTTTTTTTTTTTTTGACATTTTTAGGTGACCTTGCCCCTTGACCTTGAAAATGAAATCACATGTTCTTGGGCCCCTAACAAATATTTCTACTAAGTTTCATGGATTTTGGTTTGAAACTTTTGAGTTATTTTGCTAACAGACAAACAAACAAACGGAGTGAAAATCGAACCTCCATCCACATATCAGTGGGCGAAGTAACAATGAAAGCAAATAAAAAACAGCTCACAACTTCCATTCTCACAATCCTGCTGCCACCAACCATATCTGTGTCCTCTCTGTCTCTTCACCCTGTGCTTGCCAAATGCTTCTCCCTCATGTTAACATGAAAAACAATTAGACCCAGTAATGTGAAACCTGTCAATGACAGTTACTCGAGTGTATTTTAAGACTGGCAGCATTTGTGTCCACTATTAAGAGTAAGCTGCAGTAGATTGTTCACAGCTACAGTATATTCAAACAAGTTTGAGATACAGCAGATTCTGTGCTATGTCACCATTAATAGCCTATGGTAGTTGCTCTTCATGCTGGAAGTGAGAAATAAACTCTCATTTCTCTCTCTTTCTGATCCTTTTTGTCGGCACATAGCTCAGCTGCTCTGTCTGTGCCTCACACTTTGGACTATAGTGGGTATATAGACCTCATTACTTGTGTATAACATTTAATTGAAAATCAATAGTAAATATTTATCTCTTTAAGACCACTTGTCTGCTAGGGCAGAGGTCCCCAACCCCCGGGCCGTGGACCGGTACCGGGCCGTGGGACATTTGGTACCGGGCCGCACATAAAGAATAAATAACTTAAATTATTTCCGTTTTACTTATCTGCGCCTAAACTATATTTTATTTTGAAAAATGGGCGGATTCGCTCCGTTACTTCCCTCCATGACTTCCTTTTGACGTGTCAAGACATTTCTGCTCACATGATACGTCACCGCTAAAATTAAACCCAGAAGCTTCAGGCCTGTCTAACGAAATCGGTTGGTTGACCTACATAACGCTTCTTTAAATTTTTGAGTGCTCAACAAGAGTAGAAAAGCGCTATGTAAGAACTAGTCCATTTACCATTTTTATTTATCAACACCGGGGATAGCAGTGAGGTAGACCCAGCCATCAAACTGACTCTCCAGCGCTTGACACCGCGGCTCTGCAGCCACGCTCCATGTGAAATCGGCCGAACCCAGTCAAACCAGAAGCCAGCAAAAATGAGTATCAGAGAAACAAGCTCAGGGGGCTTACACTGATTCAGTGTTATGGTGAGTTGTATTTTTCATGCGCTTTATACAGTAAAAATCACCTAAGTCGAAGTCGCACAAATCGGGTTTTCGCTCTAGTTGGATGGCATCTGCAGGTCCTGATTTTTCCTAACATTAATTCCAATAAAATCATCACATAAATCCGTCGGATATTCACCTACCTCGGATGAAAAATCTGGTCCCATTGTAATAAATTTCCAGTTAAATGTGATCGCATAAACTGGATGAGTTTAGCGCTAAAACCCTCCTCAGCTCCTGTCCGCCCACTTCCATGCATCGGCTCGTTCGTGCACAACTACACACACACTAACAACGCCTGGAAATTATTTTAGTGTTTATATCAGTTCATTTCACCGGGGATAATCGTGGCAAGTGTAAGCTACAAACTTGCACTTACGAGTAAAATTTCAGATTATAAAATTTGCAGAAGCAAATTCATAGATGAAGCAGAAGCCATTGCAGCGAAATTCGATAATAGACCCCAAACTGGGCCATTTGAATCCGACTGAGGTGATTTCTACTGTATTTGTTTTTGCAGTGTATCTTATTTTGAAGGCATGTTTTACCATGGCTCTAACAGCTGACCAGAGAGCGCTGTGGGCAGAGAGCCTGTTATTCATGTTAAAGCGGGATGTTACGAGAACGCTGCTGATAGAGTTGCATACGAATACAAAGTGGATTCCCGTTTTTTATTATTATACGTAGAAAATATCACACTTGGTTATGGTCGTATCATTTATTTTGACGTATTTATTCGCCACACTTTAAAAGCCGGTCCGTGGAAATATTTTCTAACACTAAACCGGTCCGCGGCTCAAAAAAGGTTGGGGACCACTGTGCTAGGGTATTATAAAGTTCAATGTATATGTTCTTACTTTCTAAAAGTGTTTCACATTTAAAGATGTCTTTTGGGCAGGTATCCCAGTAAAAGTCAAGCCACTCTATTAGGTTTTTATTGTATTTCTTTTAACCTTTATTTAACCTGGAAATCCCCTGAGATTAACATCTCTTTTTCAAGGGAAACCTGACCAAGAAGACACACCATTACAATTGTGAACCTTAAACTCACTCTTTAATAACACAACCCCAACTTTGCTTATTTCTGATGCAAAAAAGCTTATCTTGTCCTGCTCACCCATGGTTAGCAGAACCTTGTCTAATGAAGGTCTGCTATCCAGCAGGACTGTCATTATTCCTTGCCAGATAGACAGAAGTGGCATCTGAGGATGCTCTTCTTTCAAAAATCAGTCACCTGTTAACACCACCTGTTAACATCACCAAACACTTTGTTAACAACAATCGGAAAAGCTATTGAGCACACTTTACCTGATAATGCACACATCCTTCACCATCACTCACACTCAAATTGGGAAAGATTGGGACTGTTAAAAAGATATTTTCTGGTTCTCTGATTTATGAATATCCATTCAGGACTCAGAATTCTATTCAGAAGTAACATGATGCCTGACAATTCCTCCGTAAATTAGGAATTGCCAAATGAAGCGGATTGGACAAAGAGAAAGAAGAGAAAGGGAGCGAAAGTATGTATAGTTAATGCTACATATGTCTCTTCTTACGTATGTGTGTGTGTCTCTGACTGATGGTGCAAAGCACAAAATAAATAAATAAACTGTGGTTGGCACAGTGGTGGCCAAAGGGTTTAAGATGCTGGACTCTTGGAACTGAATTCCTCTTTTTTTGAGTCCCGCTGGGGATCCCTCTTGCATGTTGTGTTCCCTCATTCTCCAATATGTGTATCTATTAGCCTACAAAGATAAAAATAAAACTTTCAAAAAGAATCCATTACATAAAAATCTGTATTAATAAAATGAATGATTAATTTAATGACAGAATGATTGAATGAATGAGCTGAGAGCTCCCCCCTTACCAGAGTACCAGCGTAATCAGGCTATTGATCAGCTCAGCTTTTCTCATAGAATTGACCATTTCGTATAGATGGTCAATACTTGGGCCACTTAGAAGGAACTAGATAGTAAGAACTCTGTTGCTACTAATGAGCATGGAATTGAGTCACCTTTCAGATTAACAATAACATAGTGACCATGTTTCAAGTTTTCCAATCATGTATTTTGAGTAGACAAAAATAAATCATTGAGTGATTTTACTAAATTATCATGTTGATCTATCATTAATGGTAAAAGAAAATTAGCGTATAATTTTGTGATTAATATCCTAGTGCAGATTTAATATTTGATCAATTGTGACAGCCAAAAAGACAGGATGAAATACAGAGGTTAGCACACATACACACACACACAGCTGAGTGGTGGGAAGGGAAGGGAAACCGGAGCTGAACCAAGAGTGGGATAACAGGAGTCCAGGAATAGTGGCAATCAATGGATGGATAGATGGATGGATAGAGGGAGGAAAGGGAGGCTTGAAGGGAGGTAGGAGAGTTGAAGGGAGAGATGAGTGGTCTCCTGGGTGGAGTGGTGATAGTCTTGCTGTGTGTCTGTGAGACAAAATCCTTTCCAAACTGAAGTGAGAGCAATAGGAGGAGAAAACAGACAGGTAGGGGAGCGAAGGGGGAGGAGATGAGAGAAGGGGATAGGAGAAGAGAGGCGAGGCGAGGAGAGGAGAGGAGAGGAGAGGAGAGGAGAGGAGAGGAGAGGAGAGGAGAGGAGAGGAGAGGAGAGGAGAGGCCAGTTTCCCAAACTGTAGGTGTGCATACTGGTATACATATCTTTTTTCAGAACACTACGACAAACAAATGGAGGCCACCCCTTTTTTGTATTGCTAACTCCCAGATATTTATTTATTAAAATCAAGCACAATTTCTCAGCAACCCTCACAGGTCTACTGTATTATTAAGGATTTCAAGAAGCATGCACTTGTAGATGCACTTGGTCCTAAAAAGGGCAGAGTAGAGGTTTCTGGCACAACTTCACCCAATTCTAAGGTGCATGGAGAAGTCTGAAGAAGTAAAGGCTTCAGCAACACTTGTAGCATAAACAACATCTTTATTGTTTGATCCATGCATTTTGGCATGTGGCCTTTATTAAGGCCATTAGAGTTTAAATAGTATATGTATAAAGAAAAAAAATGTAACACAACCAAACATATATGTACAACATGCATATCTAACAATCAGGCACCAGCAAGTATTAAAATTAAAATGAATAAATAAAAATGGTTTGAGATAAATAGAAATGCTTTTTAGTAAAAAACTAAACAAAATTATAAAACATGATAAAAGGTCCCCCACACAATGCAAATAAAATAGGAATAAATAATATAAAAATATGATCAAAACCAAAAAAGAAAGTTACAATGACATTTACATTAATAAGAACCACTATAAAAACTCACTGAATGAAAAGTTTGTTCACACCCGTGGAACAATTTTTTAAAATAGAAAATCAAAAATGTTTCCTTCTTTTCCCTGAGAGAGCTAACATTTCCCCCTCTCTGGCTGAAGGCCCTGATGAAGGCCACAAGCCAAAAGGCATCAGTCAAACAAACTTGTTTTTTATACTACAGGTGTTGCTGGAGCTTTAACCTCTTCAGACTTAAAAGGTAAAAATACCATTGAAAAAAATGAAGTGCAATTTAATTTCATTTAATTTTTGGCTGAAAAAAGCAGTGGTGCTTAATCTTACAGCAAAGGCCAAATTATTTTAGTCATAATCTAGGAACTACACTGATGAACTGAAATGTGTCAGTACCTGTCAGCATTTGCTGTTCTATATAACCAATTTCCCACGAAAAAAACGAATTCACACCAAGTATCTGTAATCATTTAAAATTTATGCCACACAGTTATGACTCTCAAAATAGGACAGACAAACAGGATTGTGAAATTGTATTAATTTCCACAAACACTTTTTGTATGAGGTCTTAAAACCAAGCATGATATATCAAGGGTAAAGCAAATAAGAGAAGTGTGAAGAACTGACACAAGTGGTGCTTTTATGAAACTCATGAGCTCCCAAGTAGGAGTAATTCCTTTCATAAGTAGCAAGCACAATCACACAACTACAACTACTACACACACAGTCACACACATCACTAGAATAGCTGTAAAAACAGGTATTGATGAGAAGGCCTAGTCAATGACCATCAGAGGAAAACAGAGACCGCCATTAGCCAGCCAGTCAATTGCTAAAGCATTCTGGGTAATTCTAGCACACACATACACCCAGACATGGGGATACACACATTGACAGCAAGAGGACACCCCTCAGGGACATCCTAACCACATATATACACACGCATGTGCGTGGGCACACACACACAGAGGAAAAATTAAGGCAGGATGGTATTTATGCTGTCATGCTCTGTTCTTTCATTTTTCTGTCTTCTTTTTTCCTCCATGCTCTCTATATCTGATTTACTCTCCCTCTGCTTTTTAGCTGTTTTTTTGTCACTCCTTCTTTCTCACTCACCCGATGATCTCAGGGGTAAAGTGGCGGTTGGTTGTTCCTAGGGGGTCTTAACCAACTCTCATTAGTGCAGTTATTTAGTTTGTGTGTGTGTGAGACTGTGTATGTGCATGAGTGGTGGTGATGATTGTGCATTAGCCATCCATCTAATCAATGGGAAAAACCACTGAGCCTGGGTCCCTGCTTGTGTTACCATCAGAGCTATTTATAGGGAAACACACGTGTCCAGACACACAAAAAAAAAATCACAGCATATGGTTATATGACAGCCATGCGCTGTCACACAGTTTGAGTTTGACTCATGCCTTTCAATTCATACTCAACTTCGACCTCAACATGACAAAATTTCTTTCCACTGTCTCACCCTCCCTCTGCTCCTCTCCCTCACTCTTATCTGTCTTTTCTTGTGGGAGTGAGACAGATTAACGTCAGTGCTGGTTTTACTTATCATACTGTAGCCAGCACAACCCTCTAAGCAACAGAATGGGAGCAAACTGCAATACAGTCAACCCAGGGTGCAACTAAAGTTGTACTACAACTGCACAACATGTGCATACACTGTACGTCAACATATTGGTTGGCACCCTTTACTTATGTATGGCATGCTTATGGTGGTTGCTTTCACTGCGAGAGTTAGATACACCTCAAAATGCCAGCTTCATCATCGTAGGTATTTTGAGATTCCTTCTCTCAGCTCTCAAAATCTTCATTTACCTATGATAAATTAGCATGTATGAGCAATATACAACTTATGATAATGAAACAAACAGCTCTGTTGTCCACCTAGGGTCGATACAGTTTCTGATATACTCAATTTTTCACTTTTTCATGCATGCATATACAAACACAAACATTCACACACAAACAGTTAGCGCTTAATGAAGCAGAACTCAGTCTGGTGCCCATTAGCTTGATAATTAATAATTTCTCCCTGGCTCCTAACACACTTATCAACTTGCAGAGGAGATTTTGTGTGTGTGTGTGTGTGTGTGTGTAATTAAGTGTGTGGGGTGTGTGTGTTTGTTTGTGCCTGCCAGTGTCTGTGCACTTTGGCAGATAAGAGATGTAGTTGTAACGGTAATAGCATATGATAGTTTGCATGTCACTGCAGTTCTGTGAAAACCTCTAACTCGACTCAGACTACAGGCCTTTAAATGTTTAAATGTTGACAATGAATTGATGGCCCATTAATGTGTGAAAAGAGTAGCAAAAAAAAACCAAATGAGGCCAAATTAATTAAAACCAGTACATATTAAATACTGCAGAAGAGCACTGTCTTAAGAAAGCAAGCAACAGGCAAGTTTTGAAATTACATACCATCACGCAAGGGGACCCATTGTGCATTCTCCATTTCCTCTTTCTCCTTTATTTCCTTCCACTTGGCACTTATTTTTACTGCTGTGATCTATACATTGTCAGGAACACAGAAAGAGATACAGAGACAGACAGAGAAAAGCAAAGGGAAAGGAAAGAAAACATAAAATTGTTAAACAACAATACTGTATGTCTCATTTCCTTCTCTCATTCAACAAACTTGATTCCTTCCTTCTTTTTTTTTTATTCCTTCATGTTTCCCCATATCCCTTTTCACTGCACTCACTCTACCCATATCCCCTCCTTCACCTCCCTTCTCTCTATCTCTGTGAACAGAACATCAAAAGCCTCTGAGTTAGATGGGGAATGACAGTATTTGCTATTGGTATGCAGGCAGACATGTCTGCTCCAAAGTGTTAGTCTAAAGGCCTTGGCTAAGTGTTTGTCAAGACATAAAGCCATTGTTCTCGTCTCCTCTCCTCTCAGATCTCAGACCTCTCCCTTTTTCTTTCTCCATCTCCTTCTCTTACACCCCTTTTGTACTTTGATGGAGCATTTTACTTCTGTGTGTGTGTATGTGTTAAGTGTATATATGAGACCAGTATGTGTCAGTGTGTGTGTGTGTGTGTGTGTGTGTGTGTGTGTGTGTGTGTGTGTGTGTGTGTGAGAGAGAGTGTGAGTGAGTGTGTGTGTGTGTGAGAGAGAGTGTGAGTGAGTGTGTGTGTGTGTGTGTGTGTGTGTGGTGCTTAAAGAGGTTAAGAACAGCTTCACAAAATTTTGCTGTTTTATAAATTTCAATAATAAACTGTATCCAAAAATAAACTAATAAAAAATAAAGAAATAAAGTCTATGTCTTGAACTTAGGCTCAGGATAGAGAATTTATCCTGGCAGAACTTTTTCCTCACCTTTTCTTAAGTGAGAAAAAAGTAAAACTATTTAAGTCAAACGCAGAAAAGTTCTTTCTTACCACTTGCTTCTCTGGGCTTCTGTGCGTTTTACTAACATTAACACACAAACCATTCTAACAAATCATCCACTTCACACTTGAGTCTAAAATCAATACCTACAATCCATCATTCAGCCTCAATTGCAATGAATAACGCCTGGTAGGACCTGACAATCATTTATTGAGAACAATCTTAATTCAGTGTATGATCTGCATTTCTGAAGAAGACTAAATAAATATACAGCACAGTAAAAATTTTCTACTCCACATGTGTCACGGCTGGTGCAGGCAAGGCAGGGACGACATCAGTGCAGGACACAGGGCGAGAGCAGATTTGGTGTGTAGATTTTATTGAAAAAAGCTTAAAACACAAACAGACTGGTGAGCAGCCAGCTACACAAAAAAACCCTCAAAACTTTTAAACTCAAAACTTGAAACCCAAAACTTGAAGACTTGAAACTTGAAGACACAAAACACACAGGAGACGCCAACATAGATGTTAAAATGACAAGGACCTGAACAAAGAACAGAGGAAAACTGAGGGCTTAAATACACACAAGGAAATCAGGGAGAGTGGAAACAACACAACACACGCAGACCTAACACAGAAAACTTGACAAAGGGGATCAGACAACACACAAAGAAACAACAAACTGAGAAAACGAAACTATAAGAAAACACTAAGAAACACAACCCAAAAATTACAACAAAACAGAGCGAACCAAAAGAAACTCAAAATACTGGGCCACCGGCCCAGGACCATGACATCATGAAGTAAGTAAAAGCAAGTTTTGTCCACAAAAGTTATAACTAACTTATAAACAGAAGAAACGTGGCCAAAGGAGAACAGCAGCCAGTGGAACAACATTGTAGATGCAAAGATACAAACTGCTGCTTCTGGTCACAACTTGCAGAATAAAGTCAAAATTCAAGCAGGACGAGGTGACTTGTGAGTTGAGCGTTTAGCTTTGTATGCACACAACCACAGCCACACAAAAATAAATGTGGGTTCATGTGAGTTTAACTAAATCTGTGAGGAGTACGTAACTCAGATTGTGATTCCACCTGAGAACATTGTAATATCATCTTTTGGCCAGACTGCTCAACTCTAAGTGGTTTTGGCAATATGTGAAGTTGTACAAGGCTATGCATATTTTGGTGCTTTCCTGATGGAAAGTCAGGTTTGTTGGGTCACTGTACAATTAATGAAGAATATCCAGCCAGCCAGCCAGCCAGCCAGCCAGGGTTGTGGGGGAGTAGGAGCCTATTCCAGCTGTCACAGGACACGACCTGGGGTACATTGGATAGCTCACCAGTCTATTGCAGGGCTATATGGCTCACTAAATGCTGTACAAAAATCATGTTGATGTAGAACACAGGTTGCTCATCTAAGTACACAAGCAGGATTTTTTTCATTAATCCCTCAATACAATTCCATGGTACAATTATAAAAATAATTTTTCTTTTATGTTGCTGTTTTTTACTTCAACTCTCCTGTTTTCCATCATTCTCTCCCCAATCTTCCAGCATCCTAGGACAGTTTTTCTTGACAGTCACTGGCACCATCTACATTGCTTACTGTTAAACTTGGAATGTGTGTAAACCACATTCCTACAAGGGTTCTATCTGAAGCCTGGAAACAAAAGGCAGCTCTTTCTTTGATGTTCAATGCAATATTATATAGAGTGGAACTGTTAATCACTGATAACCCTGCAGCATCTCATCTCTTGCGCTTTCTCCCTGCGTCTCACCCCCACTTCCACTGTTGCCCTCCTCCCTTTCTGCCACTTCACCTCATACCTCTGTCCCTTTCTTTATTGGCTTACTGGTTTGTCTTAACACAGTTCTTCCCCCCCCCTCTTTCTCTTTTCATCAAGTCACATTTCACAAGAGAGTTAGCATCTTGTAGTGGTGTTTGGCTGATCACCATTTTTGTGTATACGTGTGTTGTGTTCCTAGGTGCTGTCAATGGTATGGCAGTGAGCCTAGTGGTGCCAGTAAAGTAGATTATGAGTTGATTCTGGCGAAGGAAGCTGGTAATTCTTTTAAACCAACAAAGCTGTTCCATTAGCCCCCCGCTGGTGTCCTGAAAAACAGACACTATAATGCTCCCAAAACACAGCAGAGTACACAGCTAAGCATACACACACATACACTGCACTGATCTGAAACCACGTCAGGCAAGAAACCAAACTCACTCTTGAAGTCTATTATAATTTTAAAACACATTCAGTCAGCTACATGCATATTCTGGGCATACAGATAACAAATTTACAGTTTGCGTCCAACCACACTCACATATGTGGATGTACCATATAAACATACAGCTGTTACACATAGCAACACCTTGATTTAAATCAATACAGGCCTGTACAAACCTAACTTACTGTTATGCACCTAATTTTTAAAGAAACATTTAAAGAAAATCCTTTATTATTAGTATTATCATTATCAATATCATTGCACATTATTACTCATAAGGCTGGCACTTGAAAGTAGAATCAACAAAAACAAAACAAGCTTAATACACGCATACAGTAAATAATCCATAATCATACATAATAACCCATTTAGTTATAACCCAAACTACTCAAAAAAAATTTCTTCCTCTAGTCTGCAACCTATGTCTTTAGGGAACTAATGTAACAAGAACTGCAGTGGGGCACTCATGAACCATGTTGAGCTTTTTTGTTGACTCTCAGAATCCAAACAATCATCAGCCCTCTCAAAGAAAGAGGCGCTGTTGCCTAAGTCCAAATGGACAGTAGTCTGAGCACAAGAGAGTGCAGAAGACAAACTGGCAGAGAGACAGACTAACAGACAGAGTGGCAGGCAGACAAGCAGACAGTAGATTTGGGTTCTATGACCTGCTGCTATGGGATACACACAGAGTAACACACAAACACACACATACCAGTTGGAATATCCAGACCTGCCACTGAACAGGATTACCTCTGTCATGGGAGGACTGGTATCCCCTCATCACTGCATGCGCACACACATGCAGGCAGGCACACACATGCAGGCAGGCGCACGCACGCACGCACACACACACACACACACACACACACACACACACACACACACACACACACACACACACACACACACACACACACACACACCATAATGGTTCACTGGGCAAGCTGATAAGAATGTGAGTGAATTTGTGTATGTGTGCATGTATGTGTGTGCTAAGAAGTCTCTGATGGCAAGGATTAGGGACTCTTGAATCTCCCAGTCTCTGAGCAAAGACCCAACAAGCAAAAAAACATGCTCTTTCTCTCTTGCTCGCTCTCTCACTCATACATACACAAAAACAGTATCAAGCTCTGCTTTGAATTTCACTTTACTGCTTGCTACAGCATATTTTTTACTTTAAAATGTTATATACAGTAAAATCCAGTTCTTTGTTGAGAGCAACACATAGGTAGGTTGCTTGTTTCTTCTGAAAATACAGTAAAAATAAAAATATGCTGTGGTGTAGTACCTGGAAAATATTATGCTCTCTTAATACTCTGTGATTGACTGCTTTAGTTACTATACCAGTCAATTGTATAAATGTTGGCATGTGGCACTTTAAACAGAAAATCTGGCAGAATGCATTTTATATTTTCCAATACCAGGGTGGTAAAAATCAGATCAAGAAAGAAAAGAGGTGTTCATTCATGAGCTTGAATAACTAAATTATAAATGCAAAAACTGTCCTTCAAATAAATGGGTTATAGTTGACTGAACTAAAGAATCTGTTGATCAAACATAAACATACAAGGTCTGACCCCAAACAATACATGCCTACCCTTTGACCTTAGTAGTGATTAGTAGTGCTCTATCTAATGCAGAGAGAAGAGTTTAAGATTTTGTTAAGTGTGTTTAAGTAATGAAGGCAAATGGTTGAGACAATGTGCTTCCAAATGGCTGACTGAAAAATGATAAAGAATGTTGTTGAGATCTACAGTAAAAATATACTAATACTGGTTATTGCCGTGAAACACACAAAATTCATATATTCTCAAATCAAATCAAATTGAAAACACCAATTTGGACAAATGCACTATAATCATAATTATTTTAAATTCAATTCAATAAATTCAAACTTTAGAAACGGTTCTACATCTTTCTTCTTTTTTTTGACAATGAGGACACAGCACATCATCTGTGACAGATTCTGTAGCTCCTAAATTTATTTTAACCTACACTTTTATTCAGGCCAATTGAGTGATTAACACAGTTTTTTCCCCATTTGTTCAGCCTTAGCACTGCAGGACAATGTAGAGCCACAAAGGTGGCTTAACAATGGTGAGGACCCAAGGCTAACACTGCTAACATGTTCTAGGAGATGGACAGGTGCACTGGATTTACTCTACTATTAGATTCAGCTGTCTTTTCTCAACATGTAAATGAGTTGACTCACGGTTTTAATCACATTCTGGGTCTTGTCCTGAAATATGAATTAGAAACTGAATATTTGACAGTTTTTTTTTCATAAAAGGTGCCTTTTGTCTCTCCATTTCTTAATAACTTTTAAATTTACAATAATGGACTACACAGGACTGGAAAAACTATTTGCAGTGCACTAGATGTCTTTCTGAAAGTGTTACAAAATTTAAAGAAGTGCTTCCTTATTTGTTATTTTTCTTCAGTGCCATGTGCCAGCACAAAGCTTTTAGGAGCTACCTAAACTCTACTCCTACACAGGTTGATAATCTTGTTTAAAGAGTTACATCCTCACTGTGTATGACTCTGGATACTGTGTCTCCTCTGAAAAAGAAAGCAACAAATCACAGAAGTTTGACTCCCTGGTATAACTCAAAAAATTAGACCTTAAAGCAGATAACTCATACTGTAAGCTGGACAAAAAAAATGGCATTACGATCATTTAGAACATCTTTGTTTGGCCTGGAAAAATAATTTGCTTCTCTATAAAAAATCTCTCTGGAAAGCTAGGATTATCATGTGTGAGTGGTGTGGCTTGCAGGGTGGACCCAAATGCAGAACTCCAAAACAGGACTGAATGTAGGTGATGATTTATTTACAGACATGATCCAAAAATACACACAAACTAGGTAAACTTAACAAAACTGAAGTAATGGTCAGACGGCAGAACTGGAACAAAACCACACCTTTATGAGGGAGGACGCGACAAAGAACGGAGCAAACACAGGGGCTTAAATACACACAGGAGGTAATGTTGGGAAACAAGAAACAGCTGGGCAACACAGGGCACAGATGAAGAGAATCTAACAAATTAAACAGGGGAAGTGAAACTAGACATGACACACAGGGAGCACTGGACTATCGAACTAAAACAGGAAATAAACAAAGACACAAATGCAGACTGAGCACAACATGAAGAAATAACATAGACAAGAGGCCAGTAACTAATAAACGCTGAACACCGAGACATAGAAAGACAAGAAAAGGATACAAAACCCTAACTAAACTCAAAACCATAACAAACTGAAGACCGACGTGAAAGAAACCAAGTAAACATAATCAAAGATATAACAAAACATAACTAAAAGAACACTGGGCCACCGGCCCCGCATCATGACAGCACCCCCCCCCCCCCCCCAAGGGACGGCTCCCAGATGTCCGCAAGAAAACAAAAACCAAACCCAGGGAGGTCCGGTGGGGGACCTGAATGGAGGGACAGAAACAAAAACAAAGCACCAGAGTCCACATAGGGGGCCAAAACAAAACAAAAAATGGCAGCACAAAGCCAGGCAAAAGTCCATAACCCCAAAACACCAGGAATGAAGCAGGGAGGGCCAACAGTTCAGGAGGGTCAAGGAGCAGAATAAAAAACAAAAAACAAAAACACAAGGCTAGAACAAAAAGCAACGGCACAAAGCCAGAAAACATTCCAAAACAGGGTGTCTGAAAGGGGCAGAACAGAAGTACAAACAGTTCAACAACGTTCAGGAGGCCGTGCAGGCCAAGGGGCCAGACAACAGAGTTCGAATATGTCAGGAGGCCGTCCAGGCCAGGGAACCAGACCCAGAGGCCGAGGAACATCAAAGAAGCCAGACAGGGGGCCAGCCGCGATCCCAGTGGCGGCAACGAGACAGATGAGGGGGCCGGCCACGATCCCAGCGGCGGCGACGAGACAGGACAGGGGGCCAGCCGCGAACCCAGCGGCTGCGACGAGGTGAGACAGGGGGCCAATGAAGGAGCCAATGGCACACCTCCAGGTGAGGCTTGACCTGACCCTTGGGCTCCGGACGAGGCGCAGGACAAGGCTTGGACTAAGCGGATGCCGCAGGACCCTCGGGCTCTGGACAAGGCACAGGACAGGACTCGGATTGAGCGGGATGCTCTGGCATGGGCTCGGGTTCTGGGCGCTCGGGCTGAGCGGGACCCTCGGGACGCTCAGGCTGAGCAGGACCCTCCAGCGCGGGCTCTGGCTGAGCGGGACGCTCGGGCTGAGCGGGATGCCTGGAATGCTCCGGCACTGGATGCGCAGGTTGGGGCTGCATTGCAGGGCGCACGGCCATCTTCTGCGACGACTGGGCCTGTGTTGCAGGACGCGCAGCCGTCTCCTCCGACGTCTGGGGCTGCGTTGGGGATTGTTCAGGTGAGTCTGATGGTGGTGGTGAAGACAGATGAAGTGCAGGTGCAGGCTGAGGCGCTGCAGACTGAGGTGGTGCTGAGGCGGAGCTGAAGGCTGTGGCGCTAAAGGCTGAGGTGGGGCTGATGCTGTGGTGCAGGCTATGGTGCAAGCTGAGGCAGAGCTGAAGACGGTGGTGCAGGCTGAGGAGGCGCTGAGGGCTGTGGTGCAGGCTGAGGCGGCGCTGAGGGCTGTGGTTCAGGCTCGGGCGGCGCTGAGGGCTGTGGTGCAGGCTCAGGCGGCGCTGAGGGCTGTGGTGCAGGCTAAGGCGGCGCTGAGGGCTGTGGTGCATTTTGAGGCGGTGCTGAGGGCTGTGGTGCAGGCTGCTGAGGCAGTGCTGGGCATGTAGCCATGACCTCCAATGACTGGAGCTTCTCTGCAGGGCACAAAGCCGTTTCAGACGACTCAGGCTGCTTATAAGAGCTCACAGTGGTCTCCTGAAGCTGGTGTTGAGGGTGAGCCATAGCTGACCTCACCCAAGGCATAGGTACGGGTGCAAGGATGGGCCGGTCCACAGCCGTCCCCACCCGCGGAACAGGTACGGGTGCAGAAACGGGCTGGTCCACGATCCTCCCCACCCAAGGAACAGGCACGGGTGCAGGGACAGGTTGAGCTCTGCGCAGCCCCACCCTAGGGACAGGAATGGATGCTAGGTGCTCAGGCACAAGGGAAACCTCAACAGCAGCAACAGTCTTAAGGGGGTCAGAAACAGAGTCCAGGGCTACCTCAGCAGCTGCAACAACAGTCTCTATAACATCCTCAGTCTCCAAACACACAGTCTTTTTGCATGCCAAATTATTGGAAATGGTTGTTTCATGGGTCTCAGAGGGAAGAGTGAGCGTAACAGAGTGAGTGATTTGTCTGACATAGTTTTTGGTTAAGATGGGTAAAGAGTCCAAAAGCCAAGGGTGTTCTGACATCAATCCATGAAGCCTGTGTGCTATGGTGTCCCTCTGCCTATCACAGGGTTGCCTAAACCACAGCACACATAGCCCATTAATTAATGCTACAATTTTAAATATGATCAATTTATTTCTATTAACTGGCTGTGTACCATATGCTTTCAAGGTAATTAAACCACTACTTAAAAAGCCTTTAATTTCCAACCTTCCACTTACTTAAACAAATTTCTGAAAGTGTAGTTGCAGAACAGTTAACTGAATAGTCTATTTGAGGAATTTCAGTCAGGTTTCAGAAATTATTATAGCAATGAAACAGCACTTATGGCAGTGGGCTCATCTCTCTGCTTGTCATGTTAGTCCTGAGTGCAACTGATTATAACATTTTAATACAGAGAATAGAAAACACTTTTGGTGTTAAAGGAAATGCACAGAACTGGTTTGAATATATCTAATAGATTACAGTTTGTGCATGTAAATGACAACTCTTCTTCACACACAAAACTTAGTTATGGAGTTCCACAGGGTTTTGTGCTGGGACCAGTACTTTTTTTGTTTTATGTGCTTCCTTTAGGCAATATTATTAGAAAACACTGTATTCATTTTTATTGCCATGAAGATGACACCTAGCACTATTTAGCTATGAAGCCAGATGATACAAATCAACTAGCTGATCTGGAGGTATGTCTTAAGGACATAAAGGCCTAGATGTCCTGTAACTTTCTTCTCCTAAACTCAGACAAAACTAAGGTTGTTATATTTGGCCCTAAGAATCTTAGAAACATGGTGTCTAACCAGATAGTAATTCTGGATTGCATTACCTTGGCCTCAAGTAACACTGTCAGGAATCTTGGAGTAATTTTTGACCAGGATATGTCCTTCAGTGGGCACACATGTAGGACTGCTCTTTTTAATCTCCACATTGCTAAAATTAGAAACATCCAATCTCAGAGAGATGCTGAAAAAATAATTCATGCATTCATTGCTTCCAGGCTGGACTACTGTCAGTCATTATTATCATGTTCTAAAAAGCATTTAGTCAATCTAAAAAGAATACTAACAAGATCGTACTAACAAGGAGGAGAAAGAGAGATCATATTTCTCTAATATTGGCTTCCCTTCATTGGCTCCTTGTTAAATACAGAATTGAATTTTAAATCCTCCGCCTCGTGTATGAAGTCTTGAATAATCAGGCTTCATCATATCTTAAAGACCTAATAGTACCACATCACCCAAATAAGGCCCTTCCCTCTCAGACTGCAGGCTTACTTGTGGTTCCTAGAGGTACCTAAAATAGAATGGGAGGTAGATCCTTCATCTATCAGGTCCCTCTCTGTCACAGCCCCGCCTCCTGGACGGCCGACTCCTTCTCCTCCCTTCTCTCTCTCTCTCTGTGTGTGTGTGTGTGTCTATGACATACCCATATTTTACCCCTCTGTCCTGCCGTCCCCCCGTATTAGTATTTTCGCGTAATTTCCCGTATTATAATATAATAACTTAAAAAAAGCATTCCTGTGCCTTTCCAAACTGAATTCTGTCACCAGCCTCACGAGAACTGCCACCTGCAGTAGCCTGGGTAGCAGTTCTCGCGAGGTTAGTGCTGACAGCGGGAACAAACCCGGAACAACAACTGGACCTTGGTTGGGTTGGTGGGACGGCTTGCAGCGGGTGGCGGCAAATTTCCCTTATTTTTAAATACAAAACTTGTCAGGTATGTTGTGTGTGTGGGTGTGTTTAGACTCCGTGGCCGTGCCTCCATAGGCAGCTCCAAGGAGCCATTTTTTCTTTGGTAAAAGACTACTGTTATTAATAAAGACTGACTAAACCTTACCACCGTTCTTTGTGCTTGTGTCCAGGTTTACGGGGGGGGCTTAACAGAACAATATGGCCAGCAATGGACACAACAGACACGGACCCGGTAAAGAAAGCTCTCACCAGTCAGGGTGCTCTCCTGGGAGAATATGACTTCGGCATCTATATGATCGTCAGGAGACAATTCTTCAGCAGATCGCCAAGACTAAGGGGCTGCTCCTGCATCTGTGTTCCCAGAACAAGCCGGACGTTGGCCAGACGGCAGGATTTATTCAGATTCCGGAAGTCTTCTTGGTTGAGTGGGAGAAATTCTGGGGTTTTCTTACACAGTGTGGATTAGTGTTCAGACAACTCAGCCACTCCTACTCCTCAGACGGAGGTAAAATCACCTATCTGGTCATTCTTCTTAGCCCTTAGATGGGCTCAGGCAGTGCTAGCCGCAGACATGAACATTACCTTTGAAAACTTTTTGGATAAATTCAAGCAGGTTTTTGAAAAAGACTCTGGGGCTGATTTTGCTGCACAAAGAATGTTCAACCTTAGGAAAGGCAATATAAGTGTGGCTGATTATGTGTAGACTTCTGGATACTAGCTGAGGAGCCAGGATGGGAGGAGAAAGCTCTGCGTGGATCCTTTTTGCATGATCTGAGTGAAAACTTGCAAGATGAGTTAGCTACGAAGGAGCTCCCTATTTCTCTTAACTCACTAGTCACCATGTGTATTAAAATTGATGACAACATCCGAGATCGCCGCCGCTTAATAAGCTACATCTCCCAACGGCCTTGGACTCACTGGGGCACTGGGCCCGGAAATGACTCACCAGCAGGGGCCAGCAGTGCACAAAACCCCCAGGGACGACGATGCTGTAGCTGGGTGGCTCTCGCTTCTCTCCTCCTCGGGGGCAGAGGCAAGTTGCTTCAGGGGAGTGCCTGTTCTGTGGGAAAAAGAGAGCACCCATCCGTGAAGCTGGGGACACTGACGGGCAAAAACGGTGAGCAATTTTCCCCGTTTAAACCGTTTCTCTCTGCTTGCTTATCTAACCATCCTCATTCAGTCACTATCCCAGCATTAGTTGTCTCCGGGGCGGAGCGGAACTTTTGGATCGAGGAGTGGCATCGCAACTACAGCTAAAACTGTAGACTCTCCTAAATGGAACACCTCCGGAGCATGTGACTCACCGCTCCCGACCACCCTTCCGACCAGCCGACTGTACAGTATCTCCAAGCCCGAACGAGAGGCCATGGAGGGGTACATCTGGGACTCATTGGTAGCAGGGATTATCTGCACCTCCTCATCACCATTGGCAGCAGGGTTCTTCTTTGTGGAGAAGAAGGACACGAAGCTCTGCCCTTGCATTGATTATAGAGGTCTGAATGAAATCACTGTCAAAAACAAATATCCATTGCCTTTATTGTCCTCTGCGTTTGAACTGTTACAGGGAGCCACCATCTTCACCAAGCTGGACCTGCAGAATACTAACCATCTTGTCCACATGAAGGAAGGTGATGAGTGAAAGACCGCGTTTAACACTCATCTGGTGCACTATGAGTATTACGTGATGCCCTTTGGCCTAACCAACGCCCCAGCGGTTTTCCAGGCTTTGTGAATGATGGACTCCGGGATTTTCTCAACTGTTTTGTCTTCATCTACGTCGACAACATCCTGATTTATTCAAATTCTCTTGACGAGCACAAGGTCCATGTCCATGCCAGGTACTGCAAAGACTGCTAGAAAACAGGCTGTTTATTAAAGGTGAGAAGTGTGACTTCCATGTTGAGACAGTTTCCTTCTTGGGTTACACTGTCGAGAGAGGGCAAATAAGGGCTGATCCAGCTAAGGTACAAGCTGTCCTGAAATGGTCTGAACCCACAACTCGTAAGGAGTTGCAGAGGTTCTTGGGATTTGCTCATTTCTACAGGTGATTTATCAGGAACTTAAATAAAATTGCTCTGTCTCTAACCAAACTCACCTCTCCTAAGGTCTCGTTTCAGTGTAATCCTGAGGCTCAACATGCCTTTTTGGACCTGAAACAGCTGTTTTCCTCTGTGCCCATCCTCATCCAACCAGACACTACGAAGCAGTTCATCGTGGAAATCAATGCATCTGACAGTGGGGTAGGAGCCATACTGTCTCTACAATCTGAGGAGAGATGCGCCCCTGTGCTTTCTTCTCTCATTGTCTCTATTCTGCTGAACAAAATTACGATGTAGGTGACCTGGAGCTTTTGGCAGTGAAACTGGCTGTGGAAGAGTGGAGGCACTGGCTGGAGGGCTCGGAACAGCCGTCCACAAGCCGCCCACAAGAATCTGGCTTACCTTCGGTTGGCCAAGCAACTGAATGCCAGGCAAGGCAGGTGGGCCTTATTCTTTACCTGGTTTAACTTTCATATCACCTTCCATCCAGGCTCCCAGAATGGCAAGCCGGATGCTCTTTCCCGGAAAATCCTCTCATTCAGAAGCCCCGGACGAGCCTGAGCCTGTGTTGTTGGAGCAGCTATCTAGGAAGTGGAGTTGTTGGTCAGGATGGCCCAATAGACCGAGCCTGACCCCGGGGGTGGACTTTCAAACAGATTCTACGTCCTCACAGCCATCCATTCACAAGTCATCCACTGGGCCCATACGGTAAAGTTTCAGTGTCATCCTAGTCAAAACAGGACTATAACCTGCCTTTGGCGTACCTAACCAAACTGGCCAAGGATGTGTGGGAATACATTGCCGCCTGCCCGGTCCACAGCAAATCATCTACACAACCTCCTGCGGGACTCTTGCGACCCTTACCTGTGCTCGGTCAACCCTGGTCCCACATCGCTGTGGATTTCGTCACCAGCCTGCCTCCATCCGCAGGTAACACTGTTATTCTCACAGTTATTGACCAGTTCTCTAAAGCTGCGCACTTTGTAGCTCTCCAGAATTTTCCATCTGCTCTCGAGATGGCTCAGCTCCTCATCGGCCATGTGTTCAGGCTCCATGGGATCCCGGCAGCCATCGTGTTGGATCATGGCCCCCAGTTTACCTCGCAGGTCTGGAAGGAATTCTGTTCGGCCATCAGAGCTAAGGTTAGTCTCTCTTCTAGCTATCACCCGCAGACAAATAGGCAGACTGAGAGAGCTAATAAAGATTTGGAGGCTGCCCTTCGCTGCGTGGTGTAATCCAATCACTCCACATGGAGACACACAGGCTGAGTATGCCCATAACTCAATGACATCTTCTGCTACAGGCCTGTCCCCGTTTTAAGCCTCTCTGGGGTACCAGCCACCCCTTTTTCCAGCCCAGGAGCAAGAACTGGTGGTTCCCTCTGTCCAGCTTTAGCTTCATTGCTGTCGGTGGGCTGCCAAAGCAGTTCTCCTTCAGACACTGGACCAGAACAAGCAGTTGGCCGATCGCCGTCGCACACCTGCACCGGACTACACGCCAGGTCAAGAGGTCTGGTTGTCAACCAAGAACATTCCTTTAAGGCCTGAATCTAAGAAATTGTCTCCCAATTTCATTGGACCTTTCAAAATTGACTCCCTGATCAACCCAGTCACCGTATGCCTCAGTGTCGCCCAGACATATGAGGATCCACAACGCCTTTCACGTCTCTCAAATGAAACCCGTCTTGTCCTGTGGGCTATTGGGCTCATTGAGATGCCAGCTTTAAAAGACGGAAGCTTTCTTGCTCTAATACGGAAGACATCTGAAATGTACAGGGCTATATACTGCTCAGATTCAGCCAATGCTGCAAAACTGGTCAGACAGCACACCACAGTACAAATCCATAAAGACTAAAGCATACTGCAAAAGCCAACCAAGTTTTCCAAGGCAAAGAAATGGGATATTCTGCAATGGTCACTCACAGGATCTCAACCCAATAGAGCATGCTTTTTAGATAATAAATACAAAATTGAATGCAGAGACCCACAAAACATACAATAAGTGAAGGTGGCTGCAGTTAAAGCCTAGCTGTGTCCCATCAGCCATCAGACTTCAGTGTCACCAGCACTATCTCTGTCTCAGTCAGTTTCTTCTCAATGGAAGAAACACATCATTTAGTAACATCCGTGGGTTCCAGACTTCAGGCAGTCATTGACTGCAACGTATTAAAAAACGATCCTTATATTGAACATTATTTTAGTTTGTCTAATTAATTTTGAGCCTCTGAGCTGGGGGACTATGGATAAAACAAATTGGTGTAAAACCCCTTGAATGAAAGCTGAAAGGTTGCACTTGATTTAAATTCCACTGTGGTGGTGTAAAACTAGAAAATAGTGTATTTGTCCAACAAATTACAGACCTAACTATAAATAGGCTATAATTGACTGATCTGCTCCCTGACTGGAACTCATTTTGCAGCATTTAGCTGTTGTAAGGGCCTTTCTTCTCTTTCTTTTCTAGTTCTCTGTTTCATATTCACTTTCCTTCTGGCAATCTATTTCACCTGTCTGAATGTTATCTTTAGAGAAACTGGTAGATGTTGAGTGCCTGGCTGAGAGACACAAAGGTCCTTGTATGGACCTATGTGCATCTTTGTGCAACTCATCAGGAAACCAGGAAATGTCCTGGAGCTCTGGAACTATTATGATCTTTACAACAGATATGTTAGTAGTATTAATATCAGTTTCTGCTGACAAGTGAAAATATACTGCTGCACAAAATACTGCACCACATTAGACTCTACAGGTGTATCCATTAAAGCGGATAATGAATGCACAAACTTGTGAACAGAAAAAAATGCTTTTGCTCTAAAAACATTACTTCATAAGATAAAACTGTCTTTGAGACAAACAGAAAGCCTCAATAGCCTAAATTTACATTGAAATTTGAAGTGAATATGAATGGTATGATTCTGGATTCCAGTGGACAAGCCTCAGCATAGAAACAGAAAAATGGAATGGAAAGAAATGAAGAAATAGCACATCCGAATGAGAGAGAGAAGAAAAAAAATGAATGTTAGAGAAAGAGAGAAGGAGCACTTAACCTCTGGTTAGTGGGGTCAGGTCCCTATGGTAGTGAGGGAAAAAGGTCCCTGTGCACGCCCATACGTACATGCACACACACTAACATACACAGAAATGGACACACTGCAGAGGCATGTGCATATACACAAAATCCTTTTCACGCACACAGTGCATCTAAATGCAGACACTTTTCTTTGGTTTCAATTCTTGAGGGGGACATTTGTACCCGAGAAGATTTCCCATCCAAAAAACCTCTCAACCCCCCTGCCTCCTCTTATGCATACACACACACAGAAATATATAGGCTATGCACACACACATACCCAAAGGACCTGGCTTTCTAAAAAGTCTGGAAAAAATACAATTTTATGACACTTCTCCCAAACTGCTTACTTGTGTGTGTGTGTGTGTGTGTGTGTGTGTGTGTGTGTGTGTGTGTGTGTGTGTGTGTGTGTGTGTGTGTGTATGTGTGTGTGTGTGTGTGTGTGTGTGTGCGTGTGTGTGCGTGTGCGCACTCATGTATGTAATGCAGATACACAATGACAGAAGAGAGGAAAAGGAGGAAAGACACAGAAGAAACAAAGACATAGTGACAGAGAAAGAGACAAAAAATTAACCAGATAGAAAGAAAAACGAAAAAAAAAAACACATACACAGAGAGCAAAAAAGAGGAGCAAGTGAGTGCAACTCAGAGAGAGAGCATCAATTATTTAGGGAAGGTAACGTGAAGCTTCCTTGGATCAGTCAAACTGCTGGCTCTTCCCCAGAGAAAAGAGAGAATGAATTAGGGTGAATTTATTAGAGACTTTGAGTGTGTCTGTGTCTGTGTGTATCTATCAATACTGTCCAGGCACCCATGTTGGTTTCTGTTGTTGTTGTGCAGGTGCACAGCCAAAGACATGTGCACGTGTGCACACGCACGCACACACGCACGCACGCACACACACACACTCACACACACACACATACACACACACACACACACACACATCCTGAGAATCCCAAGCCTGTTTCCAGGTTCATTAATAAAACAGCAGCTCTTTATATGTGCTCTTCCCCTCGTTGTCTTGCCTTTCATCCTCTGTTTGTTCACACACACAGTGGGATTTTACTGTGTGCGTGTGTGTGCTTGTGTATGTATGTGTAAACCCCAACTGGGATTTGGGGATGGCCCAACTGTTTGTTCATCAGTCAGACAATAGTCGACCCCACTGTGGTACATATAAAAATCTGATCTCTCTTTCATCATTGGTAAAAGGGAACACCACTCAATTCAAGCCTTTCTGGGCATTCGTCCTGTTGATTCAGACCTCAGATTAACCGTATTAGAGCAAATGTCGGCATCCTTTAGATGATACATAAGAGTAATTTTTAAGCATTTAAGATAACTTCTGGAGCTTTGGAAAGCCACTTCTGGAAAGCCTGCAATAATTTCACATTTTTTCCCCAATCCCTCAAGTGACACCAAGCAAAACCTTAACTCAAATCTTCTAAACATGCTTTACTGTTCTGCTATTTTGTTTCTGACATAGGTGAAGGGCCAGACTAAGACTGAATTGGGAGGGGTCTCAAGTGCAAAAGCCCATTTTTTGTTTGCACTCTCTGAACATTGCAAGGTCTGACCTTGGGGTGAATTTGCTGGGACATCCACTCCTTGGAAGACTGCGGCATTGTGCTAACACATACCTGAGTGCTCCAGACCACCAAACTGCCAAAACATCTTCTTTTGTAGAGGTGGTCACAGTTGCTTGTGATCAGTTAATCACGTGCATTTAATTGCAACAACTGGCTGCTACTTACCCTTTCAATTTTTATGGAAGCCTTAAGGGTGTACTTAGTTTTTCAGAGGATTGCACAGAGTTCTGTGAAAACTTTCTTTTTCATATTACTGGAGCTCGGGTTCTGGAATGAGTCCCCTGGACAGAGGATGGCATCTGTTCCACCCTGAAGTTGCCCTCAGTGAGAGGCGGTGGACAAGGATGGGTATACTGGTATTCCCTGTGTCACAGTTGCTTACCTGGGAAACGACAGTAAGACCTGGAGGGGTGTAACTGGGAGGAACATGTGGTATTCTATTAATTGGACTTCTGTGCTAATCACAGTTTGTCCATAATGAACACCATGTTTGAATATAGGGTTTTCATAGGCACACTTGGCACCAGGATACCCTAGGTTGCAGGTTAATGAATCATTTTGTAATTGTATCATTGGACCTGTGACCGCATGACCTGCACTTGCATGAAGAGAGTAGTCGAGCTGTAAACTCATCACCACCTGGTGGTGAGTTGGATCAGGTGGTGAGTGAAGATGCTGGTCAAGGCTGACATGCCCAAACATATAGGCATATACTGAATGTGCACTGGGAACATCTGGGAGAGGCCCTGGCCTGGGAGATTTTCAACTCCCACTTCTGGCAGGCAGAACAGGATTTCAAAACAAAACAAAAACAAGGAGAACCGAAGTCCAGAAAAACATAGTTCTGGGGGTCTGCCCGGACATGGGGAGAAACAGGGCTAACTAAGCAGTTCAGGAGGCCTTTCAGGCCAAGTGACTAGACTTGGGGGCTGAGGCCTGCCGTGAAGGTGAAGCAGATCAGGGAATTGAAGCTAGACCCACTGGCTCGGGCTCTGGACACACAGATGAAGCGGGACCCATTGGCTCAGGCTCTGGACACTTGGACGAAGTCGGACCCTCAGACTCAGGCTGAGGTTCAGGACATATGTCCAAAGCTGGACCCTCTGGTGGAGCCAGACCCCCTGGACACTTGAACAGAACAGGACCCTTCAAGTTCAGGTTCAGATGCTGGAGACTCAGACCTCTGTTGTCTGGTCAGGCCATCAATAGATTGAAAAGACCCAGCATTGGCAGACACAGGCGAAACAGTCCTTGACTAAGGCCCAGTGGCACAGGCCATTTCACTTGCCAGGGCAGCTGGGCCTTAGTCAGTCAAGAACCTAACTCAAATAACTAAAGTAAGCTCTGAGGCTACAGATAAAACCCCGACCAGGAACTAAAAAAAGTACAAAACTCAAACTACAAAACTCCACCACAAATTAAAAATCAGAGAGATTAAATAACATAATTAGAAAGTCCACAAAACTGAAACTGATGGGTCACCATCATGACACACTGAGTCCAAGTAGACCATGTTCTGCACCTCTATTGCTGAAGCAGCTGTATGGAGTTTCAGCTGGAAGGTAGTTGGTGTCTCTTGCAGCATTAATCCCCAAACCAGGAGGTGGAGCCATCAAGGTGAAGAAGGAGTTGTATCAGGCTTAGTTAGGTTGTGGGTCTCCAGAGGCAGCTGGCAGTTACCGAGGAGTGCAACTCTGGCAGTAGATGAAACAAAAACTTGGTTGTGGAAGGTGTTTGGTGAGTTTGGTGAGACTTTCGGTCAGCCTCAAAATGAGAGTCAATGGTTAGCACCGTTCATAGCAAGAAGGCCCTAGATTTGAATCCACCAGTCAGCCAGGGTCTTTCTGTGTAGCATTTGCATGTTCTCCCCACCTGTGTGTGGGTTCTCTCTGGGTACTCCAGTTTCCCCACACAGTCCAAAACATATATGGGGTTAGGTTAATTGGTGATTCTGAATTTTAACTTGGCCGTGGATATGAATGTGAGAATGAATGGTTGCCTGTCACTCTGTGTTAGCCCTGCGATAGACTGCCGACCTTTTTGGTCTATGAGACCCGGGATAGGCTTCAGCTCCCCTGCAACCTTGAACTGAATTGGATTAAAAAAACAAAACAAAAAAACAAAACAAGACTGGTACTTGTACTGGTAAAAAGACTTGAACAACATTTGTCCAATTGGCCAACCCTATGACATACAATATATTGACAAAAGTATTCGCTCATCTGCCTTCACACACGTGAATGTGAGTGACATCCCATTCTTAATTCATAGAGTTCAATATGATGTTAGACTACCCTTTGCAGCTATAACAGCTTCAACTCTTTGTTTATGAGAAATTGTGACCATTCTTTCAGAAGCACATTTATGAGGTCATGTTGGATGAGAAGGCCTGGCTCGCAGTCTCCAATCTAATGCATCCCGAAGGTGCTCTCTTGGTTTGAGGTCAGGACTCAGTCAGGCCAGTGAAGTTCTTCCACACCAAACTCACTCATCCATGTCTTTATGGACCTTGCTTTGTTCACTGGTGCACAGCCATGTCAGAACAGGAAGGGGCCATCCCCAAACTGTTCCCACAAAATTGGGCGCATGAAATGGCCCAAAATGTCTTGGTATGCTGACACATTAAGAGTTCCTTTCACTAGAACTAAGGGCCGAGCCAAACTCCTGATAAACAACCCCACACCCTAATCCCCCCTCCACCAAACTTTACACTTGGCACAATGCAGTGAGACAAGTACTGTTCTCCTGGCATCTGCCAAACCCAGACTCATTCGTTAGGTTGCCAGCTGGAGAAGCTTGGTTTGTCATTCCAGAGAACATGTCTCCACTGCTCTTGAGTCCAGTGGTGGCTTGCATGCAACACTTTGGATTGCGCTTGGTGATGTAGGCTTGGATGCAGCTGCTCAGCCATGGAAGCCCCTTCCATGAAGCTCTCTATGCAATCTGCTAATCTGAAGGCCACATAAAGTTTGGAGGTCTGTAGCAACTGACTCTGCAGAAAGTTGTTGACTTTTCTTTACTATGTGCCTCAGCATTAGCTGACCCCCCTCTGTCATTTTACGTGGCTAAGTTGCTGTCATTCCCAATTGCTTCCACTTTGTTATATTACCACTAAAGTTGACTGTGGAATATTTAGTAGTGAGGAAATTTCATGACTGGAGTTGTTGCACAGCTGGCATCCTATCATGGTACCGCGCTGGAATTTACTGAGCTGCTGTGAGCAACCCATTCTTTCACAAAGCAGTCTGCATGCCGAGGTGCATAGTTTTATACACCTGTGGCCATGGAAGTGATCAAATGGAACATGAATTCTATGATTTGGATTGCTGACTGAATACTTTTAGCAATATAGTGTGCAAGTCGATATGAATACTAAACAATAATGTTTACATCTGCAATACAGATGTTTAGTGTCCCACTTCTGCTAGTAAAAGTAATACACCAACACTCTTCACATATGCTTATGACCAGGAAACGCCACAGTTCTGACTACTTGCATTTTAGACTATAAAACCTTTTCAGAATACTGAGTTTCTTTTTTATTTGAAGCATAAAAATGCTTTTTGGACACTTTCTGGGGTTAGCACCATCTAATCATTGCTGGCTGATGTAAAATGCGTCAGGCTCAGGAACGTCATCACAGACAGCAGAACTTTAAAATTCTCCACACTGCAAAATACAGAGATTTACCTGCTGCTGAAAGGCTTATTACCGTTTTGTAAACTCACTGGGAAAAGGTTTGAATGGATGTTCAATTACATGTAAAAGTCGGACACCGCAGTTTTAATGCACCAAGAACAAAACTCTCCTCTCCTCACCAAGTTTTAATTATTTTCAGATTTTTTGGGTTAATTGTTTTGCACTTTACAAATGCTTACAAAATCACGGAGCCTATTTTCTAGTTTTTAATTAATTAATTAATTTAGTTTTTAATTTTTCTCATTAAAGTCAGTTCAATCCAGTCACACTGCCATTTCAAAAATTTTTAGTTGCAAGAAAAACAAGCATTTGGGGAAACTGCACTTTTGCACTGGATTATCATTTTTATGCATAACTGTCAGGGTCCGCTAGTCAATGCAGGCAGACACATGCATCTACACACAAAACATATGCATGGTCTTTCCAGCCCCATCCTACCTCATTTCTACCTGTTAAACTCTTTTTTGTGCTTCTTCCACACACACACACACACTGTAAGCATTTTAACAGCTCTGGACTAGAGAGGGATCATTCTGGTTTACTGAGATGAAAAACAGGATTCAAAGCAACATGTTTCATGAGCATTCTCACTGTCTAACTGTCAGGCTGTCAGCCTTTCTGTGCCACCATTTTTCCTTCTCTCTAACAAAACTTTACTCTTGCATCATACCTCTATCTGTTACCCCATCTACAGTTCTCACTTTCTGCCAATCATTATTGCAATTCACTATACAGCCTCTCCAGAGAAGCAATTTTCTAATTCTACCTTTTTGTCAGTATATTTTGTGCTTTATCAGACTTCAGGAGCTTTGGTGTATACCCCCCATTTGTGAAGTCAGGAAACTCAGGGGACACTTTAAAATATTGATATTTTATAATGTTTAGTACCTTTTAAAATGCAGCCCTATTACAGTTAATTACCACAATAACAAATCCATAGTTTAGCAGTGCTGACCTAACAGAGGTAGAGCAAGTGAAATAAAGAACCTCTGTTCTATACAGGAGGAGCATTTTCTGGTTCTCCTGACTCTGAAAGTAAAAGTTTCCAGCATTATTCCCTGGCCAGCCAATTGTGTTCAGGTCCTTTGAATTTATATACTGTATACAGTATATCTGTGTATATGAGGACTGCTTATCCACCAGTGTCTCCTTTTGTCGCACTCTCTCTATGATCAAATAATCTGCATTTGAACCAATTTGAATTTAATTAAAGATCTTATTCATCAAATTTATTTCCACTTTTTGTTTTAAAAAACTGCTCTAATAATCATTGAACCATTGTTTGAGGTTACAGTAATTGTTAACGAATAGAGTAAAATCATATATCTGTTGGTCTTTTCTACCTATTGTTGGCCAATTCTGATGCCTCCCATTAATTACACATCAAAAACATAATGCACTTCCCTCATGCTAGAAGATGTTTCTCTTATATAGCGCTTATATATTCACGTCCAGTTGAATTAGATGCTTTTCATCACTGTTCTATCCTATGAATTGGTAATAAAATAAAAATAATGATATTTATTATGTTCTCAGTGGAAGGCATTCAGACAGTCCTATTAACACATCTCCTACATGTACTTGTGTCTCTTTTAGATTTCTCCTGTCCCTCAGGCCCCACAGTAACTCTTTTGCTTTTTCTTTCTTAAACTCTCTCTTACTCTCTCTTCCTCTTTCTTTCTATCTCATCATCATTTCCTCCATCTCCACAAACCAAATTTCTTTTTCTCTTGCCATTTACTCCCTCCCTTTCTATGTTTTGTGTTTGTGTAACTGTAGTTTGAGCCTGAATACCAAATATAAAACTGTACGTAATGTATGTAAGCCTCATGCGTGATTGTGTGTCTGTGTGTGCACTTTTGTGTTATTGTGAATTAGTAATTGTCTTAAGTCTGTGAATACATATAGCTGAGTCAGTGATTCTGTCTCTAACACAGCAGCTGCATCTTATCTGCACTGCTGTGACGTGTGTGTTTGTGTGTATGTGTGTGTGTCTGGTATCTGGAATAGGAATCTTAACAGTTTTCCACATTAGAGAAGGGGAAACGTCAGAATGCTATTGTAAGAGATCCACTTCCTGTCTGATAAGCAAAAATCTCTCTCTCTCTCTTCCTCTCACTCACTCTCAGACAAACACACACACACACACACACACACACACACACACACACACACACACACACACACACACACACACACACAGAAATCCTGACAAGCAAAATTTGCTTTCTATATCTTCCCGTTCTCTCACTTTCTATCTTTTTACCTTCGCTCTCCATCATTCTCTGTTTCTCTCTCTTTCTCTAATAAGCACAGGTTTGCTGCTGAGGGCAGAAAGGGCAGTGCAGATGAAAGAGGAGAGAAGACAAGCACTCAGAGAAAAAGATGGCAAGAAAGAGACCAAAAGTACAACAGGAAGACTGCAAAACAGATAAGATATCTCTTTTTTAGGCCCATAATCATAAATAAAGACTAAAAAGAAAAGCTCATTAAATGATGGTTTGTGAAATTATTCAAACTAAGATGGATCCACTCAAATAGGACATGGGTGAAACTATATTTGATTTATATTTGATTTGATTAAATGCTTCAAACTGTAGAAAAAGTGTCCAGTGTCTTTAAATGTGCAGTACAGGAAGCAGAAGGTAGTCACTATTGGCAATGTAATAGTTCTTAGTATAAATAAATAAATATTTATATGAATGTATTTTTATAACCCAATTATGAAGAAGTGACCAATTAAAAAGTAAAGAAAAAAAATTACATTTGGGCGTAGAAGCATAAGCAATGCAGATGCCTCCATAAAAAGGTCACTGAATTTGTTGGGAGTTATGCAAAGGAATTCCCAGTCACCAAATGTCAATGCAGCAGAAAGCCTAGTAAGGAGCTTTCCATGATTTTAACACACAACATGACTAGAGATCCACAAAACACCCAGTTATAGTTTTATGAATAACAGGTAGGATAAAACAAAGTAGCTCTAGAGGAGGGGAAGCTAGTTATTGAGTTTGAAATTTTAAGTTAAAGGAGTTAAGAGAATATGAAATTAAAAGAACAAAGGATATTCAAAAGTGTAATTGCAGTGAGTATGGTTGTATTTTGTTAAAGGCAACCTTTGAACTTATAAGTTCTGCCCCTTTCCCCCCCCATTTTTTCCCTCTTCCTTAGATTTTCTAATCTAACCTCACCTTACCCCCTTCTTTTTATCTTTACTTAATGCTTCCTTTTTTCAACGATCTTTTTTTTTTACCTTTAATTAATCTTTTTTCCTTATCCTTACTTGTACCCCATCCCATTCACAACAGCTTACTTACAACAGCTTACACCCTTTCTTTCTTTTACCAATACTCTCCTCACTTCCTCTCTAAAACTCCACTCTGCACTTTATTCTCCTCATCTTCATTTTTCTTTTCTTTTCCAATTGACCTGTGTTGACCTTTAGTGTTATTTGACATGGTAACTGCGTGAATTATGTCTTCCCCTGTGGGTCCATGGACTAACGGTGTGTGTCTGTAGGTCACACAAATTGTCTCAACATGACACCCACACCATCCAAGATCAGAGCCTCTAGTGTAATAGTGTTAAACTGGAAAAATTGTCCACTAAAACCCCAGTATGTCACTAAGGTAAGTAAAATAGAATCCTGCTGTATTGAGTGTAGCTTTTATAATGTTGGTAACCCTTTAGTTATTTTGCTGAGAGCTTTTTTTTAAGTTTACAAAGCTGTCTCAGTCTGAGCACTCTTTATTTTATACTGGGGCCAGATTTCAAACCCAATACAACTTGTACAACTTTGACAGCTTTTTATCCTAATATTGTTTATGTGCCAATACAAAGTTCAATCTGATATAAAATATTCATAAAATATGCATTTATCAGAATCAAGCTTGTTGCTACCAAATCTGAGAAATCTTTCAAAAATTCACACTAGGGCTGATTTTGCGGTAAAATCTTTTTTCTTCATTTATGAATTTGGTTTATATGATTACGAAAACATCAACAACAACAAAAACAATTACAACTATGATTATTTTGCTGCATTTAGTTTTGAAACAAGTCTATTTCACAGTGATGCTCATGTACTGCCTTTCTGTTACAGCACCTTTGTGTCTCTTTAAAACTCAAACTCATCCTCTGCTAAGCTGTGGCAGGTTTACCTTAGCTGTAGCCAAGATTAAGAAAAGAGAGTTTTAGGTCAAACAGGAAGGTGAATCCACCTCTTTCAAAACACTTTGGCTTTATGAGTCTGACTGGGACCAACAAATATTTATTTCAATTGTTAAAAATGTAAAAACAAACAAACAAAAAAACTTATTTTTTTTTCCCAATAGTCAAAAGTGACCATGGTAAAGTGCCCTAGCAGTTTGAGGTATACAGAAGTAAAGTACAAAAATTTGATCTGCCTTATCTTAGCTGATAGAAATTCATTAAAATATTGATACTGACCTCTAGGATTTGCTTGTGAGATATCTACCTACAAATTAGTGTATGTGCAGATATCTGTCTGCAGTATGTCTTTATGTAATGTACATGACTGTCTTTATATTATGTATCTTACAAAGAATGTTAATCACAGAATCCACAATGAATACTCTGAACATCACATTTATATACTTAATCTGCAGTCATTGTATGCATGTGTGAGCATTAGTGTGTATATGTGTGTAAATCCAGTTGGGGTAGGGGGTCGCATGTATTTGCCTGTGGGTCGCAGTAGGCCCATCTGTTGTAAACTAAAGCAAATCAAACACACAGCTAGAAAAGCTCTCCTACAACCCTGACTTTACCATACCCCTTCTCTCATTCTCTTATATACTACGAACACAGTACAAACAGTATATACGGTATTAATGCTTCATTGGGTGACTTCCATAAGATTACCATTAGCCTGTGATGTGACCATATAGGCACTTGGGTTTTCTCCAGTGCTTTCAGTAAAGGTTTTTTTCACATGTGAACTGTGGAAAAAGTAAAATACACATTCTAGGGATGCACCAATAACCGATACAACTATGATTTAGACTCAAATAGCTGGTCTAGGTATCACTGATAATGGACCCATGTATAAATTCATTGTGTGTTTGCTGATTTACCAGCAGACAAACAGTTATCAAGTTCGCTGATAATGACAGGAAAGCAGCTCTACTTGTTGGCTTCAGAGCTTTTTGGGTGAAACTAGAACAACTTTAAGTCCACCTCTCTGTGCTTAGGGTACATGGAGGTGGTGCTGCAAAAGGCTGGTGGCTCAGCAGTGAGAAGCCTCTTGACTTTTTAAAAAATATATTGTTTGATTAGGGCTAGCATACATTAAATGCTGTATCCCCAGTCTAATTCCTTAGAGGACAGTTCAATATTTTTCAGGTATTTGAGGTAAAGCTCTTCAGTAAATTCATAACCCTTGAAACTTGTCCTCCCAGACAGTACATTGCAAAGTGAAGTATATAAAAGCAGTATGAAATTAGTTCTACATTATACAAAAATATTACTTTCATGCTCCTATATCAAGGCTACTTAATATAAAAAACATGCAATTCTTACTAAACGTTTAAACGTTATGTTCACACATATGTATCAACGGCATGGCTTGCTGAACCTCCTAATGCTCCTACCAAATATCTTACCTATAAAGATAATTACTTGTTATTAAGCAAGTAGCAAGCAACTACCAGAGGACAACCGAACACAAGCAGGCCCTGTCCATGGTCCTGAGTATCGGATGCAAGTAAGCAATATTTATTTGCACAGCGCCCTTCACGGACAGAAGCCATAAAGTGCTGTACAGAAAACAAACTAAAACCAAAATGAGAGAAAGAAGAAGACAGGAGTAATAGGAATATGAATTCAAAACAGCAAAGGAAATGTATCTGTACAATGTTTAGGAAAAAGTTATTTCTAAACAGATGTGCCTGAAATACAAGGATAGCTACATTAAAACAAAAAGGAATTATTGTTCTTACAAAATATAACTACACAGTATGTTTATTTTAGGTATGTAGCCCATTTTTTTCTGGGAGTGGTTTAAACAAAATCCATAATGCTTTAAACTGAAACTCCACAACTAAACAAATACTGCGTAGGAAGGCAGGGTTAGGTAAATAGGAAGTAGACTTACCACGTGTTTCTAATTTAAACTTAAAAGAGTTTATATCATGGCATTAAACACAAACTGTTACCTATAGTAGCCAAGTAGTGGAAAGTTTCTGCTTCTGTTCGTTTTTCTTTAATCCAACAGTTGCTTTAAGTTTGTTTTGTTGTCCGCTAGCTAATTAGCCGCAAGCAGGCGCCATGTAATGTTAGCTAAAGTCGTTAACACTTACTGTAGGAGCTGCAGTCTGCCCTTTCTCTCCTTCTCCGTTTGTTTCCACATTCTGTTTTCCTTTTGTTATTAAACTATCTCTGTAAACACGAAGCACTGTTTCGCATTGGGGGTTTTGACCTGGCTTCTCTTTAGCTGACTGAAAAACGTCCCATCAGCAGATAACCTGAAGGGGCGCTGTTTCTCTAATATGGAGAAAATAAAATTGTGAAAAGCGTCAGGACTATAAAATAGGCCATACATCAATAGCCCAACAAGACCAATCGATTTATTTTTAGGTTAAAATGACCAAAGATGAATAAAAATTGGCCCATGGAAAGCTCCTGGTTCCATAATAATTTTTTTTAACCTTTTTTTAACCTTGAATGTGATTAATTTGTGTTTATATAACCAAAATTTAAAGGCAGGCCACCACTGCACATTGTATTTATTAATAATTTTCGAATAGTTTAATTATAAATGTGAGTTGGAATTTAAGACATTCAGGGAGCTTTGCCTTAAAATACTTGCTTTAAAAATAAAGATTGACAACAACACAGCAGCCTCAGAAGTTACATTTTTGACTTTTTTTTCTTGAGCTACACCTTTTGCCCTCCCTGAAGAAAGGTGTGAAAATGTCCAACATCAAGCTTCTTGATACAGTTCATCCTCCTGAAATTGTCAGTATGATGCATGGATACACTGCACTATGATGCATTTCAGCTAACATGTTTTTTGGGCTTATAAACAGCATTTTGTCTTTAAGCTGCCTTGCAGAAAAACATGTAAGCCGTCCCACAAGCTAGCTGGACTGCAATTTTGCTGGAGGAAAAATTTAGATGAGAAATTTGGGTTTTAGCTGCCAGAAGGCACAAGGCACAGGGGCTTTTCTCAGACTGTTTGGTGCTTTAAAAAGACAGCAAGCCAAGGACAAACTCACCAGAGGATTACTAGCTGCAGAAAAACGTGACTGAGTGGGACAAGAAATAAACGACACACAGTTTATGCAATTGTAATTTAGAGATGTGTTTTAGTAGGAAGAAAGAAGTCTATGCACCTTGTGATGCTCCGATGCTTGCTAAATTAAGCTGCAATGCCACTTTGGGTCACTATATAAACAATAAACCTTAAGGATTGTGGACAAAAAAATGTTTTTCTTCATTATATTTTTCCGCTTTTAACTCATTGCCCAGCGTTTACTTTCTTTTCTGCAGTGGCAAAACTAAATTTCTTCTGCTTTCTGTAAAGTTCAAACAAGAATCTTAGTGTGAAGTGAAAGAGATTTAGAGCAGAGAGGAGATGTGAGAAAAGAGATGAGGTATGTATGCTGTTTTCTGTTTTTGTGTTCTATATACTGAGATGGAAAAAGTTATGAATATGCATAAAGCAAAGCAGTACACGCAGGTGACATGCTTGACTTGTCTTGCTGCTGTGAACAACTGCTCTAGACTAATGTTTTCTCCATCGCTCCTTTTCTCAGGAACAAGGGAATGAGGGAGAGAGGAACAGTACTCTCATGGGAACCCCCTTTTTTTTCACCGTGTGGATGAAAAACAACACACTAATGATGCAAACACACAAACTTACAAAGCTACAGTAGCTCATCCTCAGGGAGCAAATATATACCCCCAACCACGCATGCACACAGATCACAATCAACCTCAAAAAATTATAGCAGTTTTTCCTTTTCAAAGTGTAATTCAGGGAAATGTTTAGCACATTTTATAACCTTTCCAAGTCATTTAGAGTTTGTTGTTAGCTAGATATACAATGTACAATGTATGAGCATATTTCATTGTTATATAATGACCAACACAGCCTAGATTTCGAGACATGAACAAATATATCTGTAAAGCTATAAGTCAGAAAAATGACTTTTTTAACTCTATTGTTATAGGATTTTGAGGAAGGGTGTTCATTTCACTTGCCGTTTTGACTGTACATCACAATAAGAAGACGAGCTAGCCAAGATCATTCATCAATCAAAGCATCTGCTGAAAAACAAGGTGATGGCATAAAAAACAAAACAAGCAAACAATAAACACTTTTTAGCTCACCAATAAGCCAGAAAAAAAGTATATATATATTGGTTAAAAACCAGAGGAGTGATAGGGATAACAAAAAAAAAAAAAAAAAAAGTAATTTTTGAAAATTTCAATTTAAAAATTACAAAGTTACATTTTAGCAGCAACTTTTTAAACAGGGAGACAACAGGAGGGACGATAAGGAAGGGAATGTGGCCAAAAAGAAGTAAAAGAAAACAGAACAGGAGGTGGTACAGAGGGGATTTAGGGAGGGGGAATATAGACAAAGGGGTGAGGGAAGATGAGGCAGGTGAGCGGGGTCAGACAGTGGGAGGAAGCTAATGTCTTTATTTCCTGGTGAGATGGGACCTTGCATTTACCCCTGAGGTCAGTGGTCATGGAAAGGGTCACTGAGCGTGCTGTGAGGGGGTATCTCAATACAGAAGAAGAGAGAGAGAATATCTATACAAGAAAAAAGTGGAATGAACACAGGCAAGAGACAGAGTAATGGGAGAAAGAGAGGAAAAAGCAAAGAAGAGGGAGGCCTAGTTTCAGTCAGGAGGGGAATGTGCAAAGGTGGAAAGGTTGAGAGAGGTTGAGGAGGTGAGAATACTCAAGGGAGAGAGGAAGGGGAGCACACACAAAAACACGTCTAGACATTTAATAATTGTAGATGTGAGTATAACCAAAAGATTGTATATTGGTCTGATCTGAGGCATCATATATTAAATGTACATATATTCCTCTGTACACTGTGTGTAGCGGTACTGTTTACATTTGAATGCGCCTCTCCTTCTCTCCCAAGGCTCCACCAACGCAGCTGACAGATAAATACAAACAGAGTGAACACAGGAGTCTGGTCCTATTTATTCCAACATGTAACTGCATTACCGACAGTCACATGGATTAACTTTGACAAACATATTAAGATAAAACAGTTACTCTCTATTGTGTTCCTCAAGGGTATTGTTAGTACATTTGCTCTTATTGCTCCACTCAACTTGGCACTTTCTAACAATAACATGAACAACATCAGTTAAATAATATATGAACCAAATGTGTGTGTATTTGTTTGTGTTTGCGTGTGTGCACTCTTGTTTGATTGGATCCCCTTGTTCAATCTGTGTGTAATGCTGACAATAGTCTCTTCCAGCTAATTAATGGCAGCTTTGAAACTAGGACTCACCATAAATCTAACACACACACACACACACACACACACACACACACACACACACACACACACACACACACACCGCAGAGGCATGTGCATACACACACACACAGTACACTTTTCTTTGGTTACAGTTCTTGAAGGGGATATTTGTATCCAAAAAGATCTTCCATCCAAACAACCTCTCAGCCCTCCTGCCATTCCCTTTGCAGTATTTATTTCTATCACTCATAGAAATACTGTGTATATTACAGTTTATGTGCTGCAAATAAGGGAGTGCGTGTACCTGTAAAACATCATATAAGATTTTAATGGAAGCAGCTGATATTTTTCCATTAAGAAAAATGTAAATATTTCAAGCTAAAGCAAACTGAAATTTCACTTAGCATTTCACATAACTTGAAATCACTGGACTTCAAATGATGAATGAATGACTTCCTAGAACATTTCATTTAGACCACGTTTTTAAAGAAACAAAAGTAGCACATTAGCACACATATATAATTGTTTGAGAGTTAAAACTCTGAAACTTTGAGTGGTAAGAAAAAAACTATTCATGATGGAGACATGAACTCTGATACTGTGATTATATTGTGAATATAATCAATTTAAAAGCTCATTTAGATTAAAAGGGCTCTATATAAATACTTTAATCAAAATAAAAAGGCTGAAACAAATGTGAATTTCAATAGGTTATGGAGGAGTCGTTTAGTCCACTTAATAAAACAATCAATCAAAAGAAAAATTGTACCCTGTAAATGATGTAAACAGATTACTTCATGGTTGATGCACAAAGATGAATGGTAAATTTGGGTGGAGTTTCCCTTTAAACTTAATTAAGTTGTCACGCATAACACATAGCTGCATTTCAAAAAAGGTATAACTTCTTCTGTACTTTTTTAAAAAACTTTTTTAGCAATACAAAAGTGCTGCTGGTGCTGCTGTCTTTCTTGAAGGAGGTAATGTAATTAACTATCTGCTGACTCTGGTGTAAGTGTGATAGTAAGTCTCAGTCCAGCAATGTGAGTAACAACATGTTTAAACCCGTGTCAGCTTACAAGTGCAGTGTTTATTTTATTATTAATTTAATATCGCTGTATGCGTGTGTGCAGATACACTGGTGGATCTCAGTCAGTGATATGATTCATGACAGTGGCATGGTGACTGGAGTCACGCTGAGAGTGAGCATTCTGTTTGCCCAAAAATACTTAATACCTGAGTAATATCATGGCAGGTGGTAGAGTGTTTGCATAAAGATATACACCTTAAAAAAAAACAATTAGTTTCATCAGTTTTAAAATAATATTATTTTGGTCATACATGTAGGTGCAGTTACCATAAATCATGTGTATACACAATTTACTTTGCATGTTAAGTGATTCATTCTTATAATTTTTAATTTTTTGGCATTGACTACAGTGGCAGAATGCAACTTTTAACACTAAGAAAAATAACTACTCGCAGCTTCAGTTAACTTTCAGACCCTGTATTGCTGTTCAGTTTTATCTCGGTCCATGTTACCTCTGTATGAGTGTGATACAGCAGGTTAAAAATATCCCTTTACCTCTCAAAGGCTGGCCAGCAACTGACTATTGCCCTCTGTCCTTGAACTCACCCATGTCTTGTGTTTGGGAAAAACAGGACTGAATGTGGCCTGTGCCCACCAAAACTCACATTTGTGTAAAATAGTAACCAGTTTGGCTAAAGGATGAAACCAATGTTAAACTACTTAAAGATGTTCCTCTAACAGGCATTACTGACTTTATGCTTGCTTTTTTGTAACACATTTATCACGTCATTTGAATTATTCTTGTGAGATTTAATGGCCATTTTTGAACTACTGTTAAAAAGTCTAGAGGATGTTGCTTGCTCGACAGAGGGCTTAGCCAGTAACAAGGTTCCTTTTTCCTTTTACAGTTTTAGTGCCTTAGTGGTGTAGCCGGCGACCACATACACATGCCGCGTTGCGGCGCGGGTTCACGTCCTGCGTGTCTTCCCCTGTATCTTTCCCCCATTTCCTGTCTCTCTCCACTGTCGATAAAAGCCACTGTGGCCAAAAATGCAAAAAAGAAAAAAAAATGGCCCTCTTCAAACATATGTGCCGCTTTTACAAATGACTGATAGTGACTGCATATTTTCTCACATCAAATCATTCCTTCCCACATCTAGTGGATTGTACTTTATGACTGAGTGATTCAGCAGATTATCATGCAGGATTTAAACCATACCATACTACATTTTGGATTGATTGAGGAGTTTTCCTTCTTGTGAAAGTGTCATCTGTATCGCAGAGTGACTCAGCAGGCTATAAATACAGATCTGGTCTGAATTTCCTTCAGACCCATATTTCTATTTTGTTCTGGAGTTATTCTTGTTCTTGGTCTTAGTATTGGACATCTGTATGACAGAATGTGATTCAGTCAGCTATAAATATGAATGGCCTTTCTGCTCGGCCAGCCACACGGATTAGCAACTCTTCCTGCTTTTCCACTGGGCTCAAAACACACTACAGTAAGCTCTTGCTCTCTGTCTCTCTGTCTCTCTCTTTCACATATGTGCGTGCACACACGCACACACACACACACACACACACACTTGCTAGGGCTCACTACAATTTGCACATACATACACACTGGAAGAGAGGTGATGCTGAGTGTGAGAATGTTGAGATGCAGCCGGCCTGGCCATACCAAAAATCAAAGTGATTTAATATCTCTGCTTTTGGCTTGTTTTACTTCTCAAATACTTAGATTTACAGAGGTGTGTGTGTGTGTGTGTGTGTGTGTGTGTGTGTGTGTGTGTGTGTGTGTGTGTGTGTGTGTGTGTGTGTGTGTGTGTGCGTGCATGCGTGCATGTGTGGTTCAAATCTGTGGTAAACGGTTCAAGTCGGCTGCATTGCCATTACAGCCATTGCAAGTAACATATGAATATAAAACTTCAGCCCTGCAAAGCCTGCCTGTGTTCTAAGATGGTCTTGATTATCAGTGGCTATGATCTGGTGTATCATTTGGCTAAAGTTTGGCTGAACAGGGAAGAACAGTCTCAGGGAACATAGGAAGTTCAGAATGATTAATTTTGCCTCAAAGTGAGCAACATCAAGGACTTTCTTCATATTATTGAGTAACTAAGGCTTACAGCACATTGAAAGCAGATGTGATTACTATGCAGAATACAGGGAAATCATCAGATGTATTTTGTGACTCTGTGACTGTTTTGTATTTCTTGAAGAATAATAGTCAGTGACTTTAACCAGTAAGTCCTTTGTCCTCATGGGCAAAAAAAGGGTCTCCTCTCTTGTCCGTCTCACACAGACCCTGCAACATTTCCACCTCGTAAAACAGCTGTGTGTGTTGTGTAAACGTTTATGGGAAAAGGCCTGATCCTTGTTATCACTGAGTATCAAACTATAGACAGTGTAGATTAGATAGAAAAGATCCCTGATCATGAAATATTGTTTAGTGCAGCTGAGACAGCTAACATATCTATGATGATGTTAAAGAAAAGTAAAAATTAAAGGGACACTAAAAATTTTAATCTACTTATATATTCTATGCTTAACATTTGTACTCACAGGATGATATGACTGGTGGGTATGATCTGATTTCAATGAAAATACTAAGGCTGGGAAATTATCCTCATTCCAGGAGGAAAGTAGCAAGTGGCCCGGAGTGCCTTGGATTACATGTGCTATACATACACACCAAGACATTCACACACCTGACAGCCACTTTGGTCTCTATGACGAGGGGATTCTGATTGAATTAAGACAGTAATGCCTTCTTGTTCACAGATTGAATGTATCAATATATTTGTGTTTGCTAGTGTTATTAATAGCACCCAAGAGGCAACCAGACACTGAAGCGTGGGGTGGCAAATAGACCCTTGGGCTATTAATAGAAGGGGATGGAAAAACTATGGTCAACCAGCAGACTTAGTAAGAGAGAGGATAATCCTTACACCCACACCGAAGGTTCAAGAACAAGATAAGGATGGGAAAGGAGCAGCGTGCTATTAGTCATCAATATTTTACTGTTATTGTATAAAAATTAAGAAAAATAAATCACAATCATGATTCAAAAAGGATAAAAAAAAATATGTAAATGTTTTGCTGTATTTTTCATTGGTGAGTGACCTTATCTCAAATTATGTTGAACAAGTTGAATTAATCCATGCCTTCTTATTTTATTTTGACACGTTGTTTCCTTGTGTCTGTTTTGTCTCTGATTCAGAGGGGCGCTATGGGCAGAGTGAAAACGGAGCACCTTTCTTTTGTCAAGACTACTTTGTGTCACATCTTTCAAAACCTCACCATGCTCTGGAAATCTCTTTATGTTGATATTAAGTAAAGGCTAAATTGAAGGGTAGACAAAACGTGTGGTGATGCCAAGGATCAAGAGGCTTGATGTGAGAGTGTGGTGTATGTGAAATTAAGAGTCAGTTTAAGTTGATTTGAGCTTGGCCCTAGGTGGCTATGGAAAATATTCTCTCACAAGGGGTAGCAACTGTTTCTCCCAGTAGACACAAGTGCATGTGAGACCCTTATCACCTTCAAACAGACAGCTTAAACTAGGGCAGGCTTCACATACAGATATAGAAAAATACACACACACACACACACACACACACACACACACACACACACACACACACACACACACACACACACACACACACACACACACATGCGCTCACACCTAAGTATGAAGGGCTGAACAGTTTGCTGTTCTCTATGTTCACAGTTTTAGGTTTGAATTAAATGGCAGGTGGTCAGATGAGTGTGGTGAGAAAGAAGGAGGACAGGATGTGTCAGATCACTCCCGAACTTGAGAATTAAGAGGCCCACCCCTTTCTCACACTCTCATTCCATCAAATTACCATGGACCATCATGTGACCTTTGACCTCTGGGCTTTATAGCTACATTAGCTGCACCTAGCTACTCCAGTGCTGAGGGGGCAATCGTCAGATCTGTTGGAAATGCTCAGTCACAACCGGTAAATAAGCAGCAATCTTTGTCATGGTTACCTTGAAATGATTACATGCTAATAATGGCCGAGATTACAGTCAAAACACTTTCTAGTGAATATTCAGGAAAATGTGCATCATCTGTGTCTCACACTGCCTAATCAGGGGTTAATATACAGGTATAGTAATGTCATCTGCTTGGACATTAATTCATGAATGCACCTTTATATGCTACAAAACAAAGACATTTATAATTTTGATTTTGTTGCTTATTTTTACTTTGTCACTGTCATGTAGGTTCCTCTGGCCTTTATATAGTACTCTAAGAAATTATGTCCCCATTGTCTGATTCTCTGGGTTGAGCTAATCACCATCCTGGGGGAAAGCAAAAACAAAAAGAAAAGAAAAGAAACGCAAACAACAACAACAGAACTTCAGAAGTTGTCCATTACATGGTTGGTCATGTTCCCTGCATGGCTGCATAGTTAGTGTATGGGATACACACCCTAGCAATTTCTACTGGGCAAGGCATGACCATTCTTTCAGAGCAGAAAGGCTTTCATTTGCTAGTTATTTTTACATTTTTATACTGCATAGTCCAGCACTTGAGAATAAAAGTATTCAGTAGGCAGCACAAAGACTGAATGAAACAAAGAGAGAGTGAGCAAAAAAGGAGAATGAGAAAGAGGGATAGGGAATGTCAGAGCAAAAGAAAAGGAGAAGTGAGCTAAAAGTTTAAGGGATATTTGGCTGCTCATGATTGGCTTGAATTAACACTTTGCAATGCTGAAATTAATCCAGTATGGAAAGAAGAATATTTGTGGAGGATTTGTGCTCTGGATGTCTTTACAAAAGACTGATCAGAAGTACTGTTCAGACCATATTATTTCCCTGAATTATTTTTAACTCCATGTTTTGTTTAGTCAGCTCAGTTATGTTAGCTCTGATAATGTTACTCCACAGTGGCTAGAGCGCAATAAATGGCTTTACCAGTTAAACTGACACCTCAGAAAGCATTGATATTAATCAAAAAATTCTAAAAAATGTATACTAGGCTTCTGACAAAAAGGCGCAAGATGCAAGGTAATGTCTATTTGCACTAATTCTCTGAGTAACACCAGGCAATGTCCTATCTTTGGTAATTCCATGAATACAGCGCTGAGGGGCAAAACATGCTGTCCTCCTGCTAATGAAGCTTTCAGCCCTGCGCCACAACCACACAATGACAGCTGGCAGGGGAGGGGCAGGAACTACACGCCATGAAATAAGAGGGGGTAAAAATTGATTAGCAATTTTCATTAGCGCTAAGCTAAACAAAAGAAGGCTGCTGCCCTATTCTGCATATCATCATGGGGTGGGAGAGGAGGAGGGTGGGCAATGTTGACGGTGTTGGGCTGGGGTGGGAAGTGATCTTTCAGAGCTCGAGGCATCTATTGTTTAGTTAGAGAGGATGTGGTTGTGTGTGTGTGTGGGGAGCAAAGAGGGACTGGGAAGGGAAGCCAAGAGGACTGGGGATGAGAAAAGAGTGAGGAGAGGGGGAGTAAGAAAAATGTTGAGGGCAGTGGAAAAGGAAAGGGGAGAAAATAAAAGATGAGTGGCCAGGGAAGCAAGTGAGTGTGAGAGAAAAAGAGAGGGATCGGAGAGGGAAATCTGAACTGGGAAAGACGGAATGAAACACAAGGCCAGACTGATGGAAGACATGAAAGAGTGGGTTAAAGAATGGGACTAGGGATGAAAAAGAGGAAGATACAGGGAGGTTGAAGGGTGGAAAGCTGAAGGGTTTGATAAATTAAGTGTAAAGAGGAAAAAGTAATGGGTGGGGAATGTCTGGCAGGACAGTGGCAACGAACACATATAAGGGAATAGGGAGAGTGTTGTCCAAGCGTTCATGACTAATTCTGAAAATTAAAGCTGGACCAGGATGGTGCCACAATGCTCTTTGAAAAACAAAAGCAAAGTGGCAGGAGAAAAATTATACCACCACCACTTTTAAAGTTATTAAAGCCATTCAATATATTGAATATAGAGGCTCTGACAATAGAGAAATTTACCAACCCTGAGGAAAAAAAATGCAGTACGTGTGCAGTACAGTGGCCAAACCATGTTACTGTAAGGGCAGCTCTCTTGAAGGGCTTTTTGGCATGACCAGGATGCATGATGGCTTATTAACTGTGACACTAGTCTCTCTCTCTCTCTCTTTCTCTTTCTCTCCCTCCCTCTCTCTCTCTCTAACACACACACACACACACACACACACACACACACACACACACACACACACACACACACACACACACACACACACACACACACACACACACACACAAATGCAAAAGAGGAGAGAAAAATAGCAGCTGGTAAGTGAGTGAGAGGGGGAAAAAAATCAACAACTTTTAACCAAAACACTGTACACAACTCTAAATTTAATTTTCTGCAAGATTAAGCACAATAATGACTAGCTTTATAAAAACCCATAACTAATGGCTTCCAATGAGCCAATCTATAGGCATTGATCTGCTCAGTATCTCATAGACTCACAGTGCAAAGCCTATAAATGAAGGAGGGAAGAGGGAGAAGGCAAAAGACAAAAAGAGGATAGATGAACACTATATGGAAAAAGAGTGGAAGAGGAAAGAGAATGAGAAGTGGGTGGTAAGAGAGAGACAGGTGGAGAGAAAAGGGGAGGGTAATGTGAGATGAGTAAAGTAAAGGCAAAAAGAGTATAGAGGAAAAACTAGAAATTAAAACAAAGAGGGAGCCTTTTTCTGTAAACTCAGTATAGTTCTAAATTGTTTAAACAAATGAGACCTAGGTCATTCATATTTTCTTTTTTCTCTCCTGTGAGTGCATCGTACCTCAGTTTTTTCAGTATTTACCACAAACCATACTGTATCATTGTTTTCTGAAACACAGGGCTGCTGGGTGCCTTACTCCTCATCTGCAAGTTCTCTAAAATTATTATCCACTTCTAAGCCCCTCGAGTTACTTATGCTTTAACTGATCTGCCTGTGAAACAGCATCTGAAACCCGTCCCTCCACACCTTTATAATGTCAGAATTGTGGGGACTACATAGGCCAGTTAATATAACTTTCTGCTTTACAATACAAAATAGCTACTGTGGTGTATGCATGTGAAAAAGTACAGTAGGCTGGCTTTGCGCTGTAAATTCCTTCTGGGGATGACTGGACAAAACTGAAAGTCATTATCTCCATTGCCTCTCTTAAGCAAATAGACTTCTCACCCAGGATACGAATATGGCAGTTTAAGGCCACTAAACGCTTACCATCTAAAGCTGAGCACATACACCCATTTGTTAATTAGTTTGTGCATGGTGCTTCTAATTCTGGATCACACCAAAGCACATCATATGGTGCACATACAGTATGAAATATGTACACCAGTCCTGAGAGAAAAAGCAATATTTTTGCCCACGTAAGGCAGAAAGACAATTGAAAGCAACCCAGCTCGGGTTAAACAATGTTACAATGAAAATCATCATTATATATTTTTAAAGGTTTTTAGAGTAATTAATGGTCTAGTGGTTTTCTGCATTGTTAATCCTACACTTGACAGCTTTTTAAAGGCTCACTGACTAAGATGACTAAAGGTGGTGGCATGTGAGAAGGAGGAAGACAGAGTGAAACAAAACAATCCTCTGCTGAAAATGCACAGAAGCTTAAATCCGGAGAGGGCCGCTTGTGTTAATCCCCATGGATTAGGCTTCTAAATACTTCTATTCAAGCCAATTAATTCATGCATATATCTGTCTCTGGCTCTTTTCATGTCATTTAAGATGATGGAGGGCAACTTCCTGGGAAATCAGGAGTAGGCTGGATATGTGTCTACATTAATGCAAACAGGGCTCTCTCTTTAAGACCATGCAGAAACATACTAAACATCCTTGTGTGGTGCACATACACATGGGCATATGCTACAATGCAGAGGTATATGTTAAAAATTTTAATGGGGAAATGATGGTGGGAGGGTGAGGATTGAGAGGGGCCTCCAAAAGTTGACTGACGTACTCTGACAGCTGAATACTAATCATGAGATCAACCTCTGGCTAAATCTACAAGATCTCAGTGGGACTTCTGGCTGGGAGAAGCATAGAAAGGATTAACAGTAAATACAGAAGGCTTAAAGAGAACAGAGAGACACCAGTGGACAGACTCAACAACTTGAAACAAAAGGTTGAGAGGAAGAAGAAACTAAGGATGGAGAAGTGGACTATTGAGAAGTGCAAGACATTCCTAAAAAAATGTCCCTATTCATATTACTGTAAAGAAGATGGTAGGGAGGAAAACAAAACAAAAAACAAAATTATGAAATTGGAGTGCAGAGTTTTGAGCCCAAATGCAGGACTGCTGGGGGCAGACGTAACAACAAAAAGCAAGCTGTTAATTAGGCAGTAAATAAAATACAGTGCAAGACATCCAAGCAACCACAGGAGATCACAAAGGAAATCACACACTCAGTGGCAATAAACATAGGGAAGACATGACTATTTATACACAGAAAAATGATTAGCCAGCAGGAGAGGGGTAGAGAACGAGGCTCAGCTGAACAGGTTAACACAGGTGAGAACAATCAGGGAACCAGGAACTAGAACTAACATGGGGCATGAAAAAAAGCTCATCTTCAAAGTAATGGAGGAAGTAATCCAAAAGACACGTAGCGAACACTGAGACAAGAAGAGTCACATTAAGCACGAAAACACCAACGAAGGAACATTCAGGTGAAGATGAGACAGAGAGAGAAACACTGAGGGAACTGAAACAACTGCAAAGAATAAAAATTAAAACAAGAATCAAAACATGATTACAAAAGTGAAACTCATCACTAGAATAATCACAAAGTAGAAACAGGAAACATGGGTTCAGCGTTAGAAGAACTAACTGGAATAATAATGAAATCAAAACAAGATTCAGGAAATCAACCCAACATAAATCAGAAGCAAAGAACACAAAACAACAGTGAAACCAAACAGAAAACACAGAATACTGAATACAACTCCAAAAGTCATAAAAACAACTCAAAACCCTGGGATCAAAACCAGGGACCATGACTTTCATTAGTAAATTTGCTGTAAGAATGGACAGAGGCATTTTTTTTTAGTATAATATATTTGGTTTTAGGAGCAAGGAGCAAGAAAACTAAAAATTTGAAATTGTCTCAATGTCTCTGGCTTTAGTTCGACTAGTAAAAGACTCTTGGTCTGTTTCTACATGAATTCATTTCCTGTTTGCACTGATGTCACTAATGATTTGGTTTCCCAGTGACATCATCAAGGCCTGGAGTGGAGTGCAGCCTTTAGTGTTTGAGATGTCTCAAATCTCTGGTGTGTGCATGCGTTTCTGATTTTGCGAGTGTGTTTGTGCAAGTGTGTGAATGCGTATGAGTGTGTGCGTGCACGCATACAAGCAGGCTGGCAGGCAGCAACCGCTGCATAGAGTATTAATAGGGCCTCATATCACCCAGAAAGGCTGCCAGATAAATAGAAGCTCACATCAGGCCTCAGTCTGCGATCAGATTACAACTCCCGAACTATATCCGCATTTTGATGATTGGTATACAAAAATCTGCTTATCAAAAAAGTATTGACAGTAACAAAAGACAAAGACCGACAAAGACAAAGTAGACATTAATAAACATTTAAGATGTGCGGTAACAGAAGCAATCGTAGCTGCATTTTTCTACAAAGACTACACAACTCTGACACTAATGACACGCAGCATAGGTAAAAAGACGACTTAGCAGAACTACAAATCTTTACATAAAGACTCAAATGTCAACAAACATGACAGATTATTGAATATATTATTGCGGATGGTAACCGATATAACCTTCTTGTCTAGTTGTCAAAACTTAAACTACCATTTGTGGTCCCCTTGGAGCATGGGACCAGATATTATGAGCAACTGGTTTAATTACCTGGCTGTACCCAGGATTATCCCCAGACTCAATTATTTATCAGTAAATATGTAAAAAGCTTTTAAATTTAATGAGCTTACCACTGGAAGCTAACTTTACAATAATTTATATACCACTTCATTCTAATCTTCACATGTATTTTATGCACCTGGTAATTTCTCAGAAACTCCAGCATTGTGAATGTTTACTTAAACTTGGGTTAGTTAAGTTAGTTATTGCCTTTTTTTTACAGTTGCAATTTACAAGGCTTGGAAAACCAGCATGAGATCATACAGTATCTAAAAAAATAATAATATAATATAATATAATAATAACTCATAACTCCCACTCCTATAAAAATGAATATTTTAAAGGTTTCTTTTGATCCTTATTTCTTATATTTGTATGACATTTAAGTCCCTGAAGCATCAAAGCTTGTAAGTGCAAGTTGTATCTATTTTGGTGATACAATTAGAAAAGCATGAGCCTTTAACTCTGAGTTTGTAGCACTGCTCTTCTTACCTGATATTCTTCAACTCAGGTAACAGCTGTAAGGTGTGCTCAGTCCGCAGATACTGTGATAAAGTGAAAAAAAATATTATATACGGTTGCTGGGAATCTCTTTTGTTAGAATTATATAGCAATAAGTTTAAAAAAAAAAAAAAAAAAGGGATACATGGCAGAACACAGTACTGAGATGACCAGCAGCATTTCACAAGATCTGTAAATTTGAAGACATTTAAAAAATGCTGATATGAATGTAAAATGTCATTCACTCAGTCGTTAAACTTTACATTTCTCTTAATCCGAGTCCCAGGCTCTGTCTCTCCTTTTCCCTCTATTCTCTTTTAACAGTCACTCTGACTCTCTGTCACTCGGATCTGACATCAGTCCCTCTGATTGGCCGACCCAACTCATGCACTAACCAGTGACATGCTTTAATTATTGAGCGGCTGACCTCAATTGGTTGGCTGGAACAACTTAAAACATTGCTCCACACACAAACACTGCATGCACATACAAGCACACACTTTTTACACACCATGTTCGTACACTCACAAACTCGGTACATTCTGCACACTTACAGGCTCACCCTGGGGACAGTTTCTAAAGTCTAAATATATACTGTGGACACCATCAACACTGCCTGTGACTTCTGTTAGTTCATTCATGCTAAAAGGGAATTAGTTATAATAAGAAGCATGTTGTATTGACATGTATTTTTATCAAGTATGTGATACTAAAACATGCATAAAAATGGGAAATAAATACAGCTGAAATATGAATGAAGAGTTATCCTTCTCAGAACAAGTTAGTTTGTAGTATTTTTGTGCTATTAACCTACTTACAGAAGCTTCGATAATCTTGAAATACAGATAACTAAATATTATTGTAAGGCCACTACATGTTTAAGATAACAATATCATAAACCAGTCAAATACTCTACATGGGCATCCCATTTTTATACTGGTTTCTTATATCTTACAATAAAAATCTGTACCTGTAAACATTCAGTTTAGGATTCTTTTTAATTCGAGAATGAATATGTGCAGCACAAAATTTATGACACAACACAGATGTTGACTGGAAACACGAATCCTGATATATGTCTTTCATAACTGGCACTGCGAGAAAGAGAAATGAGACACATCGTTTGGTATGACATGTATGCACTTAGTATGCTATAATTTAATATCCAAATATATCTTTGAGAGTATGATCAGTGGTTACATCCTGCAAATGATCAAACACAGTAGGTGATACTGGATACCCACATTGCTTCATGAGACATGATGCAACCAGAGCATTTTTAGATTAGGGTGTGATGGTATCCTACCTTTAGTATTAAATATAGTCTCTCTGGTCCACTTCATTTCCAATGTGAGAGGGTAAGTTTGTTTTATCTTTCTGCCAACCTCACAACATCAGGAGTTTGGCACTCAAAGCAATAAAGTGGCACACGTCGTCAGTAATGGCATTCATCTCAAGAATGCCTTCAGAAACATGAGTGACATGTTGTCTCTCATTATATTTTGATGAGTGTAACCCAGCTGGGCTCCATGGCACGCTGTGTGGCTTGTGGTCTATGATTAGTTGCAAATAGTTCAATGGGTCACACCACTTGGCTCTGTTCCCAAGACCTCACAAGGTTCGGACACACAACCCCCAAACCACATGCCCACATTTTCAGTACAGAAACTGAATTCAAATGAGATGAGCAGGTACACAACATTTATTTATCTTTAAATTTGCAGGCTATTGGTTTCTACAGTGACTTTCAGTTAAGTCTTAAGGATGCAGATTGGTGTATAGAAGTATTATTTTGATTATTCTTGCTTTAATAGGAAAATAGGGCTGCGTTTCAGAACAAAACACATAACTTATGAACAGTAGAAATAAAGAGGAAATGTAGGAAAGAGAAGGAGGGGAATGATATGCAACACCTGTCCAGCCAGCTAGGATTTGAACAAGAGACTCAGCTATTAAGGACATTTTATCCCATGTGGTATGCACCTCAGAATTTTTAATGTGGATTATCCACTGGCTTTTTCTGAAGTTACAGGTGGTTTTAAAACTATTCCAGTACGCACTAGTGAAAGAAAATGGCAAAATTTCAGTTGTTTAATCTTGCGAATTTTACAATGAAAACAGACAACTAACCATATATACATATGTATGCTAGACAAATGATACACACACACACACACACACACACACACACACACGCATAAACAAGTGCAGTCAAACAGAGCTCTCAACATGGAGCTTCATGCATGCATGCGTGTGTCTGTGAAGTTTGGCAGTGTGTTTCTTAGTCCATACGGCGTTTTGTATTTGCTATAATCCCCTGTCAGCAACACTTAGGCAGGCAGACAATAGCAGAGAAGATCGGCAGCCAAACCCCCTTCACTCTGAGCTTGGCAGGTCAGTGTGCAAGCAGCAGGTTACACACACACACACACACACACACACACACACACACACACACACAGACACACACATTCAAACTCTCACAAACAGTAGATGGATACTGTACTGTACTGTACATGGATATCCATAAAGCATACACACACACACACACACACACACATACACATGCACACACACACGCGCACACACACACACATATACACACACATATACACACACACACACACACACACACACACACACACACACACACACACACACTGCAAACACACATGTCCTGCTGAGATGCACGTTACTCACACCTTCTCGTGGCTCTCTTCAAAGAGTTGTGGTGCAGTTCTCAAGGACACGGCTGTCTGAGATCCCCTCTTTCTCTCTCTCCTCTTATTCTGGCATACACTATCTGTCTCTCTCACACTCTCTCTCATTTGCTTCTCGGTTGCGGGACGCTGCCACAACAGATGCAAGTGTGTCGCTGCCTCTCTCTTCTGCTCTTTATTCATTCCTTTCCCTTCTTTCCCTTTCTCTCCCCTTTCCTCTCTTGGTCTGCAGCTAAGAGGCAGAGCACATTCTCTAAGCCATGAAGCAGAGCTTCTCTCTTTTTTTTTTCCAGTGCTGGGTAGTATGAGAACGAGGAAGTGAGAGAAAGACGAAGGGAGGGAGGAAGAGGAGGAAGGAATCAACTGACCAAACTGATGTGCTACTCCAGGACACCAGCGTTCTGCAGCCAGCCAGCCAGAATGCTACTGCAGGAAAAAACAAATAGTTTTACTGTAAGGCATCAGCAGAAGCTGTGGAGACTTTCCGTATGTTCTAGCTTTGCAAAAAGGGGAAAGAAACAACAAACATTTAGAGGAAATTATGGTGTAATGAAAACAGGCAAATAACAGATAAAAAAAAACAAAACAACTGATGTGAAAAACTTTGAATTTAAGCACATAGTGATGAAAGTAAAATATTGAGAAAAGAGGAAAAGAGAATAGTACAGAAGAGGAGAAATGTCTCGACAAGAGGAGAAGAGAGAAGTGGAAAAAAGGAAGTCTAAGTATTCCCTAAAGCCTCGCTGTCTCTTCTGAAAAATGGTCCCTGCAGGCCAGATCCAAAAAGAGGCAACACAAACAGAAAGAGCAGAACAAACATCTATTTATGGAGGAGGGGGTCCAGTTTCCCAACCACATTTGCAGCATTTTTGACAGTGTTACCAATTCAGCAGTTTACAAGTAACAACTATGTTTAAGAGAGGACAGGATAAGATAGGATAGGATAGGAGAGGAGAGGAGAGGAGAGGAGAGGAGAGGAGATGAGAGGAGAGGAGAGGAGAGGAGAGGAGAGGAGAGGAGGAGAGGAGAGGAGAGGAGAGGAGAGGAGAGGAGAGGAGAGGAGAGGAAAGGAAAGGAAAGGAAAGGAGACCTTTAACACACCCTTTATTGGTTCATTGTTTCACCTACAAACATAACTGAAAAGAAAAGATAGGTTAACATATAACAATTTCACCCACCTTACCCACAATGAAGAAGAAATACACAAATAAAACAAAAGTAAATGGTATATTGTATATCCTTACACCACCTCAGCATATAGAGCCTTTTTTGACACCTTTGACAACGCCACCATAAAAAGACCAGGAAGATTATCCATGACTTCTTCCACCAGCTTCTCCAGAAAGCAAAGAGACCTCATCTCAGTTTCCTGAGCCACCCTGGCAGCAGCTTTTCACTACCCTGCTGCCCTAGGACCCACCAGCTTTGTTAGACCTGCTTTAATGAAGAATATGTGAACACTTACAGAGCTAAGCATCCTACTTTGTATAAGAGGGTTATTAAGTAGAGGCTCCTCACCAATATTAGCTTTGTGGTATCACCTTAGGGGTAATGTCCTAGCATCCAGACAGTATGTCAGAACCTGATGTTGTTCTTCCCCCACCAAAGTCCAGAATTTCTGATAAAATTCAGATTACATCTTTCAGCACTAATCAGGCTGGTGTAAAAGTCTATTCCGAACTTTCTCATTTTTGTCAGGTCAGATGTCACGGCTTCATTTAGAAGCTTGAGGTGGATCATTTGATTGTATTCTCAAACCCTCTTCACGAGCTGAAAAACCTAGTTGGAGCATCCATTTCTTTAATGATAACTATCCAGGTTCTAATTAAAGAGCCTTTAGCTTTCTCATGTAGAAACTTACCAAAAGCCTTCTTCCTGCTATCCCAAGTCCCATTGTTGTTATCTGTCACACTAATAATCCTACCCTCTAGTGTCCTTCACTTTCTAAAGCCCTGCAGTTTTTTCAGTGGCTGTAACATGAGATGTGTGTTGTTTGCAAAAAGAATGGATCTGTGTTTGTTCACCAAAGCAAGGTCCGTAAAAGCATGGATGAGTGAGTTTGGTGTTGACGAACTGGACTGGCCTGCACAGTGTCCTGAACTCAACCTGACAGAACACCTTTAGGATGAATTAGAGCAGAGCCAGGCCTTCTCACACAATATCAGTGTCTCATTACAAATGCACTTCTGGATAAATGGTCAAAAATTCCCATAAACATGCTCCTAAACCTTATGGAAAGCCTTCCCAGAAGAGAAGAAGAGAAGCTGTTATAGCTGCAAAGGGTGGGCTGACATCATATCAAACCCTGTAGATTAAGAATGAAGTGTCATTCAAGTTCATATGCATGTGAAGGCAGACGAGTGAATACTTTTGGCAAAATAGTGTAGGTCAACTCTTGCTGTTTATTGGCAGTGTCTCTTTTCCACTCGCCATCTTTCAGGTACACTTACAATCATACAAACAACTTGTACATGCAAAAAAGTACTTTTGTATTTTCATCCACATGCTGAAATGCTTTAGCCTTTTGATTTTATTTTTTTTTTAAGAAAATGTATGTTTCTATGCATTGCTGTGTATAACTTAAATTAATGTACCGATAGCTTAAGTGAAAATACTACATAAGATGGATTGATTGATGTAAAGAGAGAGGGGTGTATGTTTATAAGCAGTATTTGTCTGAACAGAACAATGAGAGTCACAGATTGTTCTGTCTTTTTATTAAAAAGATAAATAAATTAAACAGTGTGGTCTCATGATTGTGCAAAATTCATGCAACAGTGACGATTATGATGTTGGTTTTCTCGTATCCTAAAGAATCACAGTGGAAGTCGAAGACTTAGATTATCATGATCCCCATTTTATCCTGAACTATGCAGCCCTCAGGCCAAAGGAAACCCATTCTGCACTGATGAAGAACCAGCAATTGATTTGCTATGGAAATGCACCACATCAGCAGTGGCTTATCCCACATGGGATCAATCAGGCTAGTTTTATTTAAAGAGGAACCACTGCCATTAAAATTAAAATGTTTCACATACTCAGCTCAAACAACAGACTGTTGCTGGGTGATGTTTGAGGTCTTTTTGGTTGCCTTTTTTTTCATGAGTCATTTGACATAATTGTGATGGATGCTTTTCATTTCTAATCAAATACTGGCAAGTAATTAGTAGGGGACATAGAGCATGCCAAGGCCAAAAGAGGTTTGCTCATTTGCCTTGGTAAGTTTTTGCTCAGTCTTGGCAGTAGCTTATCAACACTGAAAACATACCTGTATCTTGGCCCCTGCATGGTGAAATGTAAAAGATAAAACGTGATTAGATTTATTTTCAGGTGCCCTCATTATCTCATAAACTTTGCTTAAACTGAAAATTATGTCCTTTTCTTTCTGGTAACATTTGCTTTGCATGACATATGGACAGTGTAAATGTCTCACATTGGTAATTTTGTCACACCTCTAAAACTTATGTTTCACATATTCAATTATGTCCCTAAAGCTGAGTCAATGAAACTTATAAACAGTAAACTTACTGCATAGTGAATGCCTTACAGAATGTACAACGTGTGTTTGTACTTCATCATTGTAGTGCATAGACTGTAAATTTTGGAATCATTCATTACTATATACAGTACATACAGTGTGCTCATAAGATGGATGAAAAGAGTGGCGGAGATGAAGTTTGGGAGAAGAAGCAGGAGGAACAGGTGAAAGAATGGAAGAGGGCAGGGAGGAAGAGGATAAAAGCAGGGACACAGAGGAGGAGAGGCAAAAGAGGGTGGAGGGCAAGGACAGGGGTGAAGTGTGTAACTCACTCCTGTCCCCATCACCAGCGCCCAGTCCTAATTTACCCAGAACAATCAATCAGATCAGGAGGCAGACACTGATAGAGGACTACCATGCAACAGGATCCACCATGTACGCACACACACTGAGAGAGATGGAGGACTTGCATGCAACAGGATCTATTCACACACACATACTTTTATGCTGACTAAAGAGAAAAAGTTTGCAGCTCATATTTGTAGCCTCTGCACTGACTTCTACCAAGTAGATTGTACTGTGTACCAAAGTCACCGCAGCTGGGGTCACAGTGGGAGGTTAGGGCCCATGAGACAGAACGAGCACAGAGGGAACAGAACAGGAGTGAGAGAGCAAGAGGGTGATGGAGAAAAGAGGGAGAGGGAGAAGAACAACAGCCATCAATAGGAAATGAGGGGGGTGGGGGGGAGAACATTGCAAAAAAACAGAGGACAGAGGACAAAGTGATCATGCCCTGCAATGGTCTCAGAGAAAGATGAATGCACCAACATAGAGAGAAAATGCAGAACAAGTGCAAGAGAAAAAAGTGGCTTAGTGACTCGAGCTTGAGTACATCAGACTTTGTAAAACAAACACACACAGGATCTGCAACATTAGATAAGGTAGATCACTCCTCTCCAAGTATTCCCCCAGAATGATGCATAGCCTCCACATGCACTCACCTGATTTAAGCCATACTTCCACATACACCATTAATTTCTATTATGCAGGACAGACTCTAATCCTACAGGGTGTGTTTACCATCTTTTAGATTAGCTTTGTGTCTTGCTTTGTGCTATGTTTATCATAAAACCTGGGGTGACTGTAACTCAGGGGGAAAGGTGAGTGTGCTGTATATTCGGAGGTTCTTGGTCAGCCCCACTTTCTGTTCACATGAATGATAAAGGGTACCAAGGTGGGGGTTAAGTGTCTTTTAATGAAAAAAACATTTCATACTTTCATATATGTAAGAGCACCAATTTCATATTGATTGAATTAAAGTACTTAAGATTTAAATTTAATTAGCCTGGACCCAGGCTAATTCAATTTAAATCCTTGTATTGTGACATTTACATTGCATTTAGCTGTTGGTTGCCAGGTAGGGATTTGTTGTTTTGAGCCAGATACATGTTTATTCAGTGGCTGTTAGCAAGATCAAATAATTAAAAATCAAATATGTCCCTTGAGCCTCTGGTTAGGGAGGAGTCTTTTATAGGCCACACTGTGACAAGTGTTCTCTAAACAAGTGCAGGCAAGTTGCAGTAGAATTATGAAATTAATCAAAGTCACAATTGCTGCTATGTATTTCAGTGAAGCATGCTACAAGGAAAAATTTCCTTAGGTTACAGAAAATATTTTTGTGGGGCTGACCCATTATTAGTGCTGCATTATTAGGGTGCATGCTATATGGGAGCGTTTGGCAGCATGTTAGATTCCAGTCATTTGCTGTATATCATTCCTGCGCTTTCTCTCCCACATTTCCTATCCGTCTTCACTGTCTCTGTCAATATGAGGGCAAATATTACCCAAAATAAACCATAAAAGATGACCTTAAAACATTTGTTGTGATCCAGTTCTCAGTCATCATCCCACATATAGGCTCCAAACTGTGGTTTTCATTTTGTACTTCTTCATTTTCTGTGTAATATCCCATTTGCTGTGTCTAACTATCCTGAAACTGGTATCTTTCCATGTATTTTTAAATTTTTTCACAGTATAGACAATACAACCATTGAGGCAAATTTTACTCTACTTAGGTCCTAAGTATGTTGTTATATCATGATAAACATTTATTATATTTCTAGGTGTAAAATGGGTGGGGTGAGGATGTCTTGACATGCTATCATGCCAATGATTACCATACATCAGATTGTCTAGTACTAATATAATATAGTTGCTGAGAGAATATATTTCTACCAACATCATGAATCTCAAACCCATAAAACTGAGTAAACTGAATTTATGACTAATTTATTTGACTTAAGACTAATTGGAGCAAAGCTTTATTTATCCTGTAAATTATCTCATAGTGTCTGTTTGTGTATGTATGAGAGAGGACATGTAAAATCTCCACAATTTATTCTAAAGGATGACAGATTTAATTTAGGCCCTGCAAAAGAAATTAAAAAGCATAGCTGTTATTAATGAAGATGGAGTTTAATGATGGCAGGCCACACAATAATACACACACACATACACATGGGAAGTGTGTGGACAGCTTACTCTGAACATAACTTTATTATAACAGATTTAAAATAGTGTCCCTCTATTAAAATGTTAATTGTGAAAAAAACAAACAAAAAAAAACACTCAATGCATTATATTTTAAGTACCACTTTAGTTTTTGGTTTTAGCTGGTCATTACTGAGGAGCAATGGCCAATCTGTGTCAAAAAGCACTGCACCTCAATGAACTTGTAGCATAAGGAACCTTTAAAAAATCACATTATATGAAGTTTAAAATCATCTCAATTCATGAGAGAAGTTTAAATTCACAAGAAAAGCTAGTCCCTACGTTATGAGGTTTCAGTGTTGCGGTGAAGTGGGACTCAAAGTCACACACACTGTTGAAGTCATTGAGACTGCAAATTGACTGAACAGAAAAACAGGCTGTAGTCTTAGTCTTCCCTTAATTTTGTTACAGGATTGCCAGTGTCATGCCATTAAATGTATAGCCTGCATAGCACTTCTATTGATTAACAAATGACAACAACGTCAATGTGTCGCAATGTGCACTTGAGGTCAGGGACTTATTGCCTTATTTCAACTCTTTCTTTTCTCCCTCTCTCTGCCTCTCTTTCTCTAACTGTCTCTCCCATCCATCTCTTTTCTATCTTTCCCTAACAGTCTTCCTTCCCTCTTTCTAAATAGATATTGAAGTTTTCTATTTAAGGCAGATGCTGTTTAACTTCCTTGGGGTTGGGAGTGAAAGGCAGGCAGAGGGCCATCCATCTCGCTATCCACCTGCTGACATCTTTAAATGCTATTGACACCCACTGCCAGCATTAACATGCAAAACCGCACTGCATGTTTGATTTCATTAGCTCATTGCGCACAGGGTTTTCTCTTGCCCTGTCGGTGGGATTCTGGCTGCAAATATTGGATCGGATGCAGAACTGGCAAATTTTCTAAGTTGTTAAAAATGCATTCTATACACTGTACTATGTAAGTTGTGTAACTCTCAGAGTAAATTTATTAGACAATGTCCTTACTGAATTCAGAATTAAACAAAGCTGTCCACGTGTTATTAATTGCCTCTTTTCTTCCCAGTATCCTTCATGGTATAGGCTGGTAGATTACTAGTAAAAATGAAAAGAATTCAAGACATACACATAAACAGTAACAGAAAATATTTGGAGTTTATGTGCTCCAGTGGCCTGAAAAGTTTAGCTAACTGGCCAGCCAAAAAGGAGTATAACATTACCAAACAAGCACCGTGCTCCAGAGCCGGTTATGTTCAAGATAAGAAATTGTTAGACACAAAATCACTACCTACAGATCAATCAGTTCCCTGAATATTAGTGTCACCATTTCTGGAAAAGCTCATGGACCCCAGTGCACAGGTAGTAGGAAGATTTGTAGGTTTTTGAAACAGTCTAAAGTTTTTGTCTTTCTCTGATGAGCATCCATCAACTTTTTTCCTGCTTGTTTCCATTTGTTGTGATTTTAAAACAATGTTTTTGTTATTCAATTCAATTCAATTCAATTCAATTCAATTCAATTCAATTCAATTCAATTCAGTTCATTTCAATTCAATTTAATTCAATTCAATTCAATTCAGTTCAGTTCAGTTCAATTCAATTCACATAGCGCTAATTCATAAAAAACAGGCACCTCAGGGTACTTTATACTGCAAGGTAAAGCCCCTACAATATCAGAGAGAAAACCCCAAGAAAGAGGAGAAAAAAGGAGAGCTTAAAGAGACGAGGACAAAATAGCTTTAATATAATGATATTAGAAACTGCAACTGGACTTCTTTAAATTTTTTGAAGACATTTCAGCTCTTATCTAAGAGGCTTCTTCAGTTCTAAAACCAAAAGGTAGAGAGTCACAGGTATTTAAACCCTAGTGGGGGCTGTCCCCTTTGGAGGTGGTCGCTTATCCACTATTGATCACATGCGTCATCACAAGCCAAGGTGTGCTAAAAGGCGTGGATCATTACCACCAAGGCTTTCAAGCATTGTAGGTGGCACAATAACCTGGTACTGAACGCCCAGAAGACAGTGGAGATTATAGTGGACTTTAGGAAGCACACAGCCCCTCTACCCTCCATCATCCTGACTGACACCCCCATCACCACAGTGGACTCTTCTCGCTTCCTGGGAACTACCATCACCCAGGACCTCAAGTGGGAGCCCACCATCACCTCTGTCATCAAAAAGGCCCAGCAGAGGATGTACTTCCTGCGGCAGTTGAAGAAATTCAACTTGCCAGCAAGGACCATGGTGCAGTTCTATACTGCCATCATTGAGTCCATCCTCACCTCCTCCATCACTGTGTGGTACGCTGGAGCCACCACTAGGGACAAACAGAGACTACAGCGCGTTGTGCACTCTGCTGAGAAGGTGATTGGCTGTAACCTCCCATCTCTCCAGGACCTGTACACCTCCAGGACACTGGGGCGTGCAGGTCGGATCACAGCCGACCACTCTCACCCTGGGCACAGACTTTTTGACCCTCTCCCCTCAGGCAGGAGGCTACGGTCCATACGGACCAGAACCTCCCGCCATAAGAACAGTTTCTTCCCCTCTGCTGTTGGACTCATGAACAATAACCCTAAGACTGTTACCACCACCCTCCACAAACGCTGATGACCCTATGTCTATGCACCTGTCTGACTGCACTGATGTACATATTAGTGGAATATAGTCTACATTCTTCTATCTTTTAATTAGTCTCTGCACTGTATATTTTGTAATTTTGTAATATTGTGCTATAGTTATAGCTCTAATATCTCTGTATATTTGCAATTTGTATACTTGTATATTGTCTTATAGTTTTTATACTTATTTGTTTCTTTCTGTAAGCACGAAGTACCGCAGCAATTTCCTAATGCTGTGAACCTGTTCACCCATATGGCAATAAAAACCTTCTGATTCTGATTCTGATTCTGATTCTGGCTGACAATCAGTGTCATAAGCCACCACTTGTGTTCGATGATGGTCGTTCACAGTGGACTCTTTTACACCTCTTTCAATTTATCTATCTTCCTTGTCCAAACTTTTAACTTTGGCATCCTCAAAACAGTGTCCTGTATCTTTCAGGTGCAGAAGTACAACTGAGTCTTGTTCTGTTGAGTTGGCTCTTCTACACCTGCCAAAAATATTCACTCGTCTGCATTAGCACACATACAAACTTGAGTGGCATCCCATTCCTAATCCATAGGGTTCAATATGGCCCACCCTTTGAAGCTATAACAGCTTCAACTCTTCTGTGAAGGCTTTCCACAAGGTTTAGGAGTGTGTTTATGGGAATTTTTGACCATTCTTCCAGAAGCACATTTGTGAGGTCAGACACTGATGGTGGATGAGAAGGCCTGGCTCGCAGTCTCCACTCTAACTCATCCCAAAGGTGTTCCATTCAATAGAACCTTGGGTTGAGGCAAGGATTCTGTACAGGCCAGTCACTCACTCGTGTGGACCTTGCTTTGTGCACTGGTGTGCAGTCATCTTGGAACATGAAAGGGCCATCCCCAAACTGTTCCCACAAATTTGGGGGCATGAAATTGTTCAAAATGTCTTGATATACTGAAACATTAAGAATTTATTTCACTGGAACTAAGGGGCCAAGCCCAACTCCTGAAAAACAACCCCACACCATTCTGCTTTAGAGTCCTGTGCTGACGTGTTTTACAGCACTGCATCCAACACTTTGCGTTGTGCTTGGTGATGTAAAGTTTGGGTGCAGCTGCTTGGCCATGGAAATCCATTCCATGAAGCTCTCTGTGCATTGTTCTTGAGCTAATCTGAAGGCCACATGAAGTTTGGATGACTGTAGTAACTGACTGTACAGAAAGTTTGCAACCTCTGTGCACTTTACGCCTCAGACCTCGCTCTGTGATTTTACATGGTCTGCGTACCACTTTGTGGCTGAGTTGTTGTCATTCCCAATTGCTTCCACTTTGTTATAATACCACTAACAGCTGACTGTGGAATATTTAGTAGCAAGGAAATTTCACGACTGGACTTGTTGCAAAGGTGGCATCCTACCATGATACCACACTGGAATTCACTGAGCTCCTGAGAGCGAACCCATTCTTTCACAAATGTTTGTAGAAATCATCTACTTGCCTAGGTGCTTGGTTTTATACTCCTGTGGCTATGGAAGTGATTGAAACACCTGAGTTGAATGATTTGGATAGGTGAGAGAATACTTTTGGCAATATAGTGTATATATAAAAAGTTTTAAAAAGCTTAGGGGATGATTTGTTTCTGACTGTTTTGCTGTTATTTGTACCATGAACTCAGGCCACTGTGTGCAGTGTCCCCTCGTTCATCCTCATTGAACTGCTTGAAAAAACATCTTTGCTGATTTGATTGACGCTTAGTTGGGATAACCACATGTTTTAAGAGCTTTCTTTATATATGTGTGTTCCTTTTATTTTCCTTCTTCATTAGAGGGAAGGTTTTCTTCCCGGTGTTGCAGGATCCTGATCACCGACTTTGACCCATGTGTCATCCACATATCTGTACCACTGGCTAGGTGCTATCCCTCTGAAGGAACCAAGAGCTTTACTTTCTACTTCCTCTATGTAAAGGTTGGCTACAATAGGTGACACTGGGGATCCCATGGCGCAGCCATGCTTTTGTCTGTAAAAACCCTGGCTGTATTTGAAATATATGATTAGTAAGGCGGAGGTCTAACAGTGTGCAGATCTGATTGGGGGTAAAGCTGCTTCTGTTGTGTAAGAGCTGTCTTGCTGTGGTCGTTTTCAGAACATCTCCACTGCCTCAGTTGTAGGTATACAAGTGAAAAGTGAAACCACATAAAAGGATACTATGCTTCCATCTGGATTCAGCATAATATTGTGGACCTTGTTGGTAAAGTCTGTGGAGTTTTCGATGTAATGGGATGTGTTACCCACAAGTACCACAAAGATGGTGGCGAGGTGCTTGGAAATGTTGTAGGTGGCTGAGTTTATATTGCTAACAATGGGTCTGAGTGGGACTCCTTCAAATATCCACATAGAAGAGAGCTATGTTACTGATAAATCTGTTAATGTACACTGTAACAAGATGGCTGCTGAATGGCAACATTTCTTCACACTTATTCCTGTGGACACTTTTTCCTTAATTTTTTTACAAATATCTAACATCATTCCCCAATAATGTAATGCAGCCTCAAGACATATAGTGGTGAACCAGATTAAAAAAGTATTGGAACTGTAATTGAGGTGTCATCATCAGAGTGCCAAAAAAATGAAATGAAATACTTTTTTGGTTTTGTCTTGTTTCAATTTAAAGTAAAGTATGTTTGTGTACACACATAGGCTGAATTACTACTCTCTGCTACAGGGTAATAAGGCTACCAAATTGCTTTGGTGTTATTAATCAGTAGCAGTGTATTTTTGTTCTGAGTTAAAACTGAGCATCATGCATGTGTTTTATTTTAAATCATAACAAGCTTTTCAGTAGAGAGTTTACCAGTACGTGTCTGTAGCAGAAGAAATGTGCTAAACATTAATTTAAGACAACTTAACAGAGTTGACAATAACTTTGTGATGGTCCTCAAATTTTTAATTACACAGTTTAATGAAAAGCACATTTTTAAAATATGATGGTTGATGCAAAACATAGTAAGTACGTATCAATTTGGGACTGTGATTTGATTTTTCTATTTTTTTTAACTGACTTTTCAAGAGGATTAAAACAAGCTGTGTAATTTTCTCTGACTCTCTCTCACATGCACAAACATACAGAGCTATACACTCTGCATGGAGAAACACACTGTAGGCTAGGAAGCAGAGTACTGTATCTTTGCTGCCACCTATTGCAGATATCACACACGCCCTCTCCCTGCGCCAGGAGGCTTTACTCCTACTTTGTCTCCAGCTCAGGCTTGGGTCTTTTAATCCTGCCAAGTGGGGTTTCAAACACACTCGCGGGTCCCAGGCTCTTCAGCACTGCGGCAGGCCTTAGGTGGCATGGGATTTTGTTTTCACATTTGGCAATGTGTGAGGCGTTTGTGATATGCTAATTTAATCATTTTTGTCCACTCCTCCCCTTCCCTCTTTCCCTTTTGCACCTATCAATCTAATCACTTATGGGGGGAGATAGGGTGCATTGAGAGAAACAAATAGAGAAACACACACACACACACACACACACACAGAGAGAGAGAGAGTGTGAGAGAGAGAGAGAGAGAGAGAGAGAGAGAGAGAGAGAGAGAGAGAGAGAGCGAGAACTCCGCAAGAGCCCGTTTATTTGTGAGGACATGCAGCCTGGCCTGCACCCTCCTCCCCACTTTCACATGTACACAGACACACACAGACACATGCACGCCTCCCAAATGCTTTTAATTTTAGTGATGGTTCACTTTAATTACTATGAAAATTAAATCAAATGTAATCGGTGGATTAATGTGACCAATGAGATAATTCAGATGCATGGTGTTGAGAACAGAGTAGATTGTCCATAAATCTCCACCCAAACATTTAAAAGAGCCAGGTGGGAGATACTGAATTCCATAAGAAGTGGGGTATAAAGTTAGTCTTACACTTCCCGATTATGCTATTTTCACACCAGTGTTTAGCTATGTTTAATAAGCTGCTAGAAATATTGTTGATACAAGTTAACATAAAGTGTAGTGTTTTAACTTTGTTAATTTACTTAAGTGTCTTTTAAAGACATTTTGCACAAAATCAATAACTTCTTTTGATAATATCAAGTTTTCACTATGTCTGGGAACCCAGAAAATATGAGAAAAGACTATCCCTTTGTTTTCTTTATTTTCTACTTAAATCGTAAGTGTGCTTGAAAACATGCTTTCTGGTGACATCAAAAACATTGAGCATGTTTTTGGCCTCTTTTAAATTATCAAACTTTCCCTGAAGAGATCAGATTGGTGAGTATCTTTTCACTTTTACATTTTTCTTAAAGGCATTTTTTTTAATTAAAAAAATGACCCGGTGAGGTTGTTTTGTTTAATATCTTTGTAGTGAAAAATAGTTTTGAGTTCATATTTCAAGTATTTATCAAAAAATATGTTATTGATATCATACCATTTCAATTTTTAACTTTGCTTTTCTGCATTTTACAAAATTATAGTTTTTGTATTGCTACCTCAAGCTTCCACAGGTAGGTCAAAAATGACCCGCACTAATTTCCTATGTAATTTCATGGGAACTTTTGTGACTATTAGGAACATATAATTTGCAGACCACACAAAGTGTCACCCCTTAAGATGATTATTTTACACAGCAGGAACTGATACATGTAAGTATTTCATTTTTACATCAGAAATGTGTGTGCAGGGCGCCTGGGTGGCTTAGTGGTGAAGCCGGCGACCACATACACACGCAGCGTTGCGGTGTGGGCGGCGCGGGTTCGCGTCCCGGCCCGTCGCCAATTTGCCCGCGTGTCTTCCCCCGTATCTTTACCCCATTTCCTGTCACTCTCCACTGTAGACAAAAGCTGCTGTGGCCAAAAATGCAAAAAAAAAAAAAGAAATGTGTGTGTAATCTTGTTTGGACAAAAATGTAGTACAAAATATAATACAGATGATTATTCTTCACCAAAATGACAAAAATGGCATAAAAACACATTGATTCGAAGATTTTTGATCCACAAGACTGTAGGGTCCAGTCAATCATGCATCTAAGGGTTAAATGTAAGGACAGCTCACTGATGATTGATTAACTGGAAATTTAAAGCTTATATACAGTATGTAATATGCCATTTGATTTCAAATTTTTTTGAGCAGGTATTGCATCTATACATCTGCTACTCAAAAGTTGCATAAACATTTTGGGCAGTGTGGTGAAGTTAACAATAATCCACTATATGGGACTGATGCAGAGCAATTGTGATGTTCATGGTCAGAGTTAGGTTACATCAAGAGTAGCAGAGATTAAGGTGCCGTTTACACGACACCATTTTCGTTTTGAAACGACGTCGTTTTGATGCGTTTCGGCCTTGCGTTTACACGGCAACGGTGTCGTTTTGATGCAATTCCCCCTTCCGTTTACACGACAACGGAGTGAAAACGATGTGTTTCGGAAACGGGGTCCAGAATGGAGCGTTTTATAAACGCACCGGCTTGCGTTCTCGTGTAAACACCTGAAACCGGGGTGATTTGAAAACGGGTGACTCGCACATGCGCACTATGGTTGCGACGGCCACAATTTTTCGCGCATGCGCAAATTGATAAACAGTACTCGCGGATTCACGAGTGCTTTTTCTGCTTTTCTTGTGTTTTTACCCTTTTGTAATTCAGCGTTGTGCACCAGCGATCCAACCTCATCGTCAGTCCACACAAAAGCTCTCACACTGGCCGTTTTGTAAGTAATGAACAATTTGCGGCGCTACCTACTGTCACTCCACGCATGCGCGTCTTGCGTAAACAAACTTTGCAAAGAGAAAAACAACGCCATCTTGTGGCCTGGCATGGGAACTACATCGTTTTCATCGTTTCACGTGTCATCGTGTAAACACAGATCGCTTCTGAAACGCTATCGTGTAAACGGAAGGGTGAAACGTATCAAAACGACACCGTTTCCAGTGGAAATGGCATCGTGTAAACGGGGCCTAATTTTAATTTAAGTTGATGATGCTGATTAGACATTCAAATGTTTCTAAAGTTGCTGTTGGCAAAAGACACCTAATGAAGAATATGGAGAGATCCTTGACTTCTAGCATTCTGTTGTTCCTGGTTATAATCCCTGTAACCAGAAGGCAGTTGCCTACCCCCTGGAGTGTTTGACCTTTAGACGCTCTCACCCTGTGTGTATGTCCTAGTCTGGCTGTCTGGTATATTGTCTTCCACACCCTTGATGTTATACCTTTTGCTTCTCTTTAACACCTACATGTAAATCATACCCTCACACTGATTCTTGTCCTTTCCCATCCAATATTTTTTTCTACATGGAGTCATCACACTAACCTGATCGAAAAGTTAATAATAATGAAAAGTAGTAAGGCACAGTTTTTTTTTCCCCCAAATTCTGTCCAACCTTCTTCTCTCCAGCTCACATTCCCTTTACTTATGTTCCCCATCTTTTTTTTACGGCATCTCTTGACTTTCCCGTCCTGCCTCCCCACCGCATTCAGTCCCTTATTGTTCTACCTTCTTTCTCATCTCTTTCTCTCCCTCTCTTCTCTTAATCACAGAGTGTGAGGGAATTGATAACCGTCTATTACCATATGTTGCTCTGTGATTAATGTTCTCAGGTCTTTCTCGTTGTTTCTCATTCATAGCTCATGTCATGGCCCATAAAATAAAACCTAAAAGAGATCTGCCAGATGATTCCCACTCTAAAAAAAGAAGAAGAGGGCAACAGAAAGAGACACTCAGAGGAGAAGACACTGACACAAAGGGCAAGAAGAGAGGTGCGGTGCAACACTGTGGAAAAGTCAAAGATGAAACAAGGGGAAAAGAAAGAGTTGTTCGTGCTATGTCGCTGATTGAAATATTTAGTTCCATTTTGTCTGGCAGAGCAGGTGTCAGCGTTCTGCCAAATGGAGTTATTAAGGGCATAAATCTGAGGCAAGAGCTGATTTGTGGCACTCATCATGGCATATTTATAAGGTACCACCATTCTGTTATGAATCTACTGATAACAAGTGACAAGCACTACATGGGCCAACCAGCAACATGAGTGTGAAGGAACAATTTATGTAATTAAATGTTTGTTCATTGTTCATTCACACGACATGTATTAAGTGTGTCTTCTGGCCTGTTTTTCACTTACTTAACAGTCACAATGTGAAAGGGGTTGCTCATACTGAATGAATGACAAGACATGACAGAGATTTATCTTGGGAATTTGCAGCTCCCATCAGCTTTATGGAGGTTTATAGAGAGTAGGGTGTTTAGCTGTCTTATCTGAAATTAAAGCACTGTACACTACCTGCTCATTACTAAACAGCACAATGCAATCTTTTCCACTAAGGAACTCCTTGAACTATAAATGTAATTTAACTGATGGACCAAAAACATAAAGAAAAAAAGATGTTTGTAGGTGGCAGCAGACTTGCACATCTTGTGGAACCTGCACTGAAGCCACAGAGCGAGCGATGCAGGGCTGAACCCCTGCAGCTTCATCTATGGAAACCTTGATACTACTTTCCTTGGTCAGGAATATCTTTTTGGCCCAAGGCACTTTGCATTATCTTTTCTAAATAGTAAGTGAAATTAGACTTTTAGGAATGAGCACAAGTGCACCTCTGTAACAAAAAAGGGGTGTGCTGTGGCTTGTGATTTATAACATAATTTATAAATGAGAGCATTTTTGCAGAAATCAATGCAGCACAATTATTGTTTTATCTAAATTGACTTGTTTTCATTATCAGTGAAAGCAAAAAATGCAAGTGAATATAAAATTTGATTAATTACCAGGCCCTAGTCCATATGTGTGTGAGCGGCTGCTAAAGGAGTGCATGTTTCAGCTTTGTAAACCCTGGCAAGCTTAAATCAGATTCCAGATGGCACTCACTTAAACAAATGAACATGCACGTTAGTAATTTGAAAAATTCTGTGTAGGGGATGAAATTTGGCAAATAAAGTGAACTGAAGTGGTGACCTAGCTGACATCAAAACTTCATGGATCCACAGCACAGCCTCCTGTTCTTTCTTTTGTTTATTCTTTAAAAAAAAAAAAATCTTCTACTTCAGATACATACACTGTATTGAACACAAAGTGATGCACTATCAGAGGAGTGTGAATGCATAAATTATGATTTACATTTTTCCCTGCTTACCAAGCGACTCTGGACAGAGTGAGCAAAAAATTAAAATTTACTCAGTTATTTAGTAAAATGCATTACCTTACTGTGACAAGACAGAACCTTAAAAAGGTACATACAGTACTGTGCAAAAGTCTTGAGCTTCCTGCCATTATTTTTCTCCCAGGGAGTCTGACCTCCTTGTAATTTTTAAAGTGGTCTTCAGCATTAGTTCTGCAGACTTTCTGAAGGTTTCAGAGTTTTTCTGTTGCCGTTGGCTACTTTTTCACTGATCTTCAGTCCAGTCTTGTACACAACCATTTTCAGAGGAATGTTTTTTTAAATTGCTAAACCACTTAACACTGACCTATGAGTCATTCAAGCACAAAAAAGGCACTTAACTTAAGGGAGGAACCAGTGTTGTGGCTACAGATACTGTGACAGACAACTTAGTAAAGAACCAATTTTAAATGTCTTTACGTACTTTGCTACCATCAGCCTGTTACAAAAAAGAAACAATCTATGAAAAAATGCCAAATATAACAGTTGGACAGGTATACATTTCTGAGGCTTTTACCTGAAAAGTTGACATATCTTGGCATAATATTGATATTATTTTATTTTAACAGACTCGTAGTCCACACACATAAAAAAAAAAAACAGAAAGCAAAAAACCATACATAATGGTGTGCATCTTGCATTGTGTGCATTTTGTCCTTAAAGACAAATACCTGACACAGAATCTCAGAAAAGCATCTGGCCCTTCAACTGATCCATCGACTGTTTATGGGATTTTGATCCACTGTGCAATACCATGTGGAAAGCGTTTGAAAAATGAGGCAACTGCTTCATTTTAAGATCAACAAAGATTTTATACACACAGTAAACACACAATTGATCACTATCAGACATGGACGGACCTCCCCACAACCCCTTTAACATTACTGAAGCTGTGTGGGATCATCCTGACAGATCAGAACATAACGCAGCCAAAGAAAAGCTTCGAAATGTCCTTCAGGAAGCTTGGAGAACTATCCCTGAAGACTACTTAAACAAATTAAAAGAAAGCTTGCATTAAAGAGCTCAGGCTGTGTTGATGAATAAAGCTGGTCATACCAAAAACTGACTTTTAAGCTTGTTAGAACTGTACAAACTATTTATATAATCTGTATTTCCCTGCATGTTTGCACATGTTTATTAAACTATTGCATCTATTCCCCATCTATTTTCCTTGGAAAATATAAAGAAATGAGTAGTGGCTATGGACATTTGCACAGCTCTGTATGTTTGCTGTGTCTTATTACAGTTAGTTCAGCATTTTCTTTAAAATTTTAATTGTGTTTAATATCTAATTCATCTTTTTGTTGTTAACTCAAAAGTGTTGGTTGGTTTAACTGTCAAGTAATATGGACCAAAAAAAGCAAAAAAAAAAAAAAGCCCTATTATCACTGAGTCTTGTAGAAGCTCCTTCTAAAATAATGTCCTAATTAAATTTTTGTTTAGCTGTCCCACAGGGAATACCTAACATTTGGATTGGGCTCAGTCATTTCATTGGGAATTAGAGTCCAAAACACTGCTCTTTCTTTCAGAAATTCCAATGTCTCTTACATTGCAGGGTCATTTAAAAAAAAAAAAAAAAGTGACATGAAACCAGGACAAATATTAAATCGGTTTTCCAATTGAGCTCTTTCCCCTTGTGAATTCTTAGAGGGTTAAACTGGAATTCAATCACTGAAGACAATTGTAGAGTAATTAAGCTACTTCTAATTTAACTGTTGGTCAGGAAATGATAATGACATTACCCTTTCCTTAAAACAAAACTCAATTAAAAAAAAAGGGCAGTGACATTAGCCAACCGTGCAACGCTTAGATGGACAGCTGAAATGATCAGTGAGAGAATATAGAAAAGAAATAAGATCAGCATAAAAATGTGCAAAAACTGGCTATAAACAAATCAAGAGGAGCAAGCAAAAAAGAAACAAGAGAGAAGAAAAGAGACAATGTGAGTCAAGTGTGCATAATAATCTGCACGGCACCCAGGCCTATATTTAAATGGTGCCATTGAACTGCTTGTTGAAACAGAAGCGGTTGACTTGACTGGCTTGTGTGTATGTAACAGTGAAGGGCCATGCATACATTATTCTGGAGTTGGGATAATTTGTCGACAATTAACCAGAACAGGGTACAGCGAGAGGCTGATTAGCATGTTGGTACAAGTCAGCCACAGGAATACAGACACGGGAGCTTTGAAACTGACATGAATTTGACATCGTACATATTCTGTCATATTTTTTTTTTCTCATTTATTTTCTTGCTTTTTTGCACTCTTCTTTAAGGCAGAATTAATATTCATGCAGAGGCAAATGATAAATATGGATGTGAGGCTAAACTGACTTGTTTCAATGACGATAACAAGAAAAAAAAAAAACAGAAACAGAGCACAGTCCCTTGTGAAAAAGCGTGTGTGGATTTTTAGTTAGTTTAATTTTCAGCTCTGTGCATTTATTTCTTTCTAATATCAAATAGGGGGCTACCCAATATATGGATTTTCTCAAAGTGGTCCCTCTTTGTGAAAATGAAAAAAATCAGAGAATGCACTGGGTTTTTAAACATACTTTATAATAATTTTGTTACCATAGAGTGGCTTATATTAACATCAAATATTACATTCTGCAAATCTTAAAAAAGCCCATTTGGGGAGGGGGAAAAAAATCCAGCCTTTCAAGATGAGAAATTCATCTGTGTGGAGTTTATCATTTGGAATGAAATCTCAGATTGTATTTTTTGTCAGAACTACTTACAAACTACAAACCTGCTCTGAATCAGCGCAATCAAGCTGAGAGTATTTGAGGGCCGGATGAGCCGCAGATCTCTGCCAGATCATCTTTGCTTCTGTAATGCTAATCAGGCTCTCCTAGATTTAAACCTGCATTCCTGTTCCCTGTTTACTTACCTTGTCCTTCCTCCTGGTTTTCAGTGTCCACTTTTTTTAAGTGCTCAGATTTCCTGCTGCTCTGAGGAGTCCATTGCTGCCTTCAGCCCTACTTTGAAGATATCTCTAACCTGCAAGAGAAGGACTCACCTGGTATACTCACCTATCTGCCCACTCTCCACTGCCACTCATGCTCAGTCAGAACCTGCCTGCCTCTGGAGAGCCAAACATTACAGGAGTATTTACATGTAACACTTCAGAACTCCAGCTTAAAAATGCTCCAGTTATCAGGAATAAATTCAGAGTTCAGTCTGAGACAAACAGAACCTCATATAGTAGTAGTAGTAGTAATAGTTAAGAAATCCAGGTAATGAGAATGCCTTTTTGGGATTCCACTAAAATACTGTACCTAGTTCTTTTAACAATTTAGCAATAAGCTGAGTATGATCACCAACAGCAGTAGCCTATCTGAGTCTGTCCTTTCTCTACTCACCTACCCACTCATTCACTCACTCACATATTCCAACACTCAATCAGCTCTGGCATGTCTCAAATCCTAGTCCAGCTTCCTGCTCAGCTGTCATGAGTGGTAGCCCATCCTAATCACTGGCTCACTCATTCATGGACTCATCAACTCGGTCTTTTTGTCAGCTTTACCTATCAAGTAAAATACCACTTTTTTTCTCTTCTAGATGTTGAAGCGTCATCTGTAAGTTGTATTATTGCAAAGTAGAAAGGTTTAGGAACCACAGCAACTCAGTCACAAGGTGCAAGATCACATAAAGTTACAGAGCAGGGCCACCAAGTGCTGAGGCGCCAGTGCTTGCTTTCCTGACTCAGTAACTGCAGAGTTTCAAACTTCTTCTGGCATTAACATCAACACAAAAACTATATGCCAGGAGTTTCATGGCATGGGTTTCCATGGCCAAGCAGATACTGTAGATGGAATTTGTAGGTGGACCGGTACTTCTGTCCACATAATGTTTGAGGTCAGCGAGAGAAGGAGAGCGTGTAAAACAGACGAAGGTTTACAAAAATTCCAAGCAGGTAACAGAGCATGTGCAAGTCTGATTTTAAGGAAAAACAAAACATTTTATGGTGTTTGCCTGACTCTAAGGTCATTTTAATGAATCTCTTTCCGGGTTCCTCACGTTACAAAAACACAGCACACAGCACACTGCATGCAGACGTAAAGAGTGGGGTTTTTATTTCATTACACTTCAGGAGACAGCCTGCTACTATACTCTTTCAAATAGCATCTTTGTGATGCTGGCCATCTTTTTCCATCTAGGTATAGAAACAAAATAGCACAGTACATCATACATATATATGTTATTTATTCCTGCAGTTGGTACATAATATTACATCAATCTTTCTGCTCTCTAGAATCCAGTAATCACATGTGTGTTTTGAGCAGAGAAGATACTAGACTGACGTGAAAGCAAACCTCCAGAGAAAAACAATCCCGTATATTTCTCCATGCATCTCTTCACCTTTCCTGCTTCTCTTTGGATGGCAGGCACTGTTTGAAGCCTTATCGGGTTCTCCCTGTTTCATGTCCGCCAGATGAAGGCTTTTAATGTTGGAGCAAAAGGTAGCGTCTGAATAATTACTAGGGCACCAAGCTGAGAACACAAATTATTGCACACAGCAACAGATGTGTGTCACACACACACCAGCAGAGCTGCACAAGCCTGACACACATGCAAACAAGAAGGCCATCCACAAACATAAACATGTAATCATGCGCAGATACGCCAGGCCGTCTTTGTCTTAGTCTCTCACGTATGCACGTATGCGTACACACAAACATTCAAACACACAGAAAAAAATAAAGATTGAAGCCCTGAATTTTTTGAGTCTAAACTATCAGGCTCAGATAAAGGTCAAGTGAGGGGACATATTTTCTACATTCTCTGTTTCATTACAGTACATGGGCACTGATTGATACCGTGAGTCTTTTGACACTTAAAACTCTTGACAAGTACCTCTCCCGTTAGCCAGTCCACTCTGAAACAGGTCATTAAAATCACTGGTCATTAATTCTGATATTCTTGCTTTAATTGTGTGGGGGGTATGTCACTGTGCTGGAATTTTCATTGAATATTTTTTTTCACTTCTTCATAAGAAGACACATGACACTTCTGAGGGACCTGATGCTATTGTTAAAATAGGTTAAAAAAAAAAAAAAAACAGAACTTACCAAGTACACATTTATACCGTTACCATTAACATGACTTACAGTTGTGGTAAAAAGAAACTAGATCCTCTTTCAATTATGAGGCTCTACATACATAATAAACAGACATAATAAAAAATAATCTGGCCCTTAGCAGGTCTTTAAATTATGTAAAATACATTCTCAGATGAACAACAGCAAATGACATATTACACTATATCATTATATATAACAATAACTAAGCCAAATGCAGAAGAAGCGTATGAAAAATTAAACACACCCTTAATACTTCGTTGGAAATAAAAGGATAAGTAGCATCCAGCTGCTGCTAATCAAATGCATTTGATTGACTGATCATCGGCAAGTGGGACCATCACTACAAAAGCAGAGGTTCTGGCAGTTTTCTGGTCTGTATTATAACAATGCAAAGGAGCAACAACATCACCAGTTGTCTTGTAGAAACAATTGTTGCTGCGAACTAGTCTCGGAAGGGTTATAAGGTCAATCTGAATTCAATTATTTTACAGTGAGAAAGATTATTCACAAGTGGAAAACATTTAATTGTCAGTCTTCCCAGGTTTGGACATCCCAGCAAATTAAGCCCTAGGACACGTCATACAATGCTCAGATAATCTGTGAAAAACCCAAGAGCTGCATCTCAGACTCTACAGGCCTCAGTTAGCGTGTTAAATGATTTAATTGTATTTTAATGAAAGGGAAAAATAGCAAGAAAATTCTAAAACTGTTGGGATTTATTATTTATCCATGTATGAACATTACAACCATTAAACACTGACCTCACTTCTATATCATAAGACAACCTCATATCTACTATTTATAATTATCAATATTAATTAAATATTAAAACTCAGAGCACAAAACTTGCTTATTGCAAACTAGTCTGTGCATTAAAAGCAGTGTCATGAAATCTTGAGTGTGTCTTTACAATCTTTCGACCCCCACCCCCCATCCCTCTTTTGTGCTTTGTTTTCATTTCAGTTAGGTCAGAATAAATAGATTCCAATTTGTCTATTGTTCCATTATTTTCTGATTGTGTGTGCTTGCAGGTGCAAAGCACAAGTATCAGCAGATAGGCACATTGGCAGTCTGTCACCACTGTCTCATAAAAAATACACACAGATGTAACATGCACAGTTTCACAGTTTCAAGAACTCCATCTCGATGGATACAGGCTAAATTTGACCTGGACCAGCATCAGTGTACAAAAATTTATAGAACAAGTGCTTTAAATAAAGTACCGTATTTTTCGGACTATACGTCGCTCCGGAGTATAGGTCGCACCAGCCAAAAAATGCATAATAAAGAAGAAAAAAACATATATAGGTCGCACTGGACTATAAGTCGCACATAGAATCCGAGACTCAGAGCAGAAATTCCATCTTGAACGGCAATTTAAAATAATAATGGATTAAAGAACAGGACGAACACTGTTACGCCTACGTTATGCTAACGTAGCACATTCAGCTACATGACGCACAACGAACACGTGTTCGGTATGTTAACGTAACATTAAGTTATTCAGATAACCATAGCATAAAGAACATACTAACAAGTTAACCAAACCATCAATCCATTGAATTCTTCATCCTCGGTGTCACTTCTAAACAATTTCGTACACTCCGTAGACGAAGCTCCGCTTCCTCTTCTGTGTCGCGTTAGTCAGACTCGTCGTCAGCTGCAGTTCCAATTATTCCAGCCTTTCTGAATCCCAACAGGATGGTTTGTCACTGAAGCCCATGTTTTCTTGATCCATCCAATGACTTCCAGGAAAGTTGGGTGGCGCATTCTCCCAGTTGCCGTTAAGCTGTGCTCTCCATCCACCATCCACTGCGCCCACAGGTTACGCAAGACTGCCTTAAAGCTGCAGTTCACGGAGATGTCAAGTGGCTGGAGTATTTTGGTTCATGTGTTATAAATGTCACATATACGTCGCTCCGGAGTATAGGTCGCACCCCCAGCCAAACTATGAAAAAAAGTGCGACTTATACTCCGGAAAATATGGTAATCAAATTTCAGACTAAAAAAATGAAATTTATGGTATTTTTGCTGCTGTCAAATGTCAAAATGGGTCCAATTTGACCCAAATGATATGTAAAGGTGAAATTTTATTATATCCCGACACATGAAACATTAGAACTGACAGAAGATGCATCTTCTTTTTATCATGACTGTATATGATTGTACATCCTTCCAGTAGAACGATCACTCTGCCATAGCTCTTGAATGCATAACATGTTGACCAATTATAATGCAATCAATAACACTGAATATACTGTAATGCCCTTTAAATCAAATTCAACATTCTGCATGTTACTGGATTTTTAACACATGTATAAAGTAAAGGTTTGATGGAATGTCATTTACCAGAAATGAAATACACCAACTTTAAACAGTTGAGTGTTTCACATAGACTCAGCTGTGTTTGTGCACGTTTAAAAAACATCTGAAAATGGAAAACAGCAGATCTGGTACCTGTATTTTCAGCTCAAGCAAAACTGTATATCGACTGTAATCTTGTGTTTCTCCACATGTGTGTGTTCACTTCTGGGTAATACCTTTAATCAGTGTGACGGACAGAGAGTAGTAGTCCTGTCATTTACCTAAGAGGCTTCTCATTCATCTATGAGCTCTTTGTCTCCCTCACATAGGCACACTTTCATTCCATCTTTCTCATTCTCTGAGTGTCAATTAATCTTTTTGAGTCTCTCCGTTCAGGTTGTTCTCCCCCTCTGTCTCAGTTTTATACGCATTCATGCTATTCTTTTCCACAATCATTGTGTGGTTGCCAGTGTAGTTAAGGTGATCACTTGACAGGCAGAGCTTGAGGGTGACGCCTGTTTGCCTTGTGTTTTATGGCATCACTATTGCAAAGAGGACATTAAGCATCTGTCGCCATCATTAGCCGGCCAGCAGACTCGGTCTGAAATGAGGGGCAGATGAATGACTTGAAGGAAATCCAAAAAGAGCTTTCCCTCTTAAGAGTGTTTCACTGGGTTTTCTAATAGCGTTCGATCATTTAGATTTTTTTGTTTGTTTTGTTTTTTATTACAGTTACAGACAGGACAGGACAGATGAAAAAGTTTCTTGGCCAAGAATTGTCTGTAACGATTCTTTGCAATTATGTTATTACACAGTTTTTTGACAGATGTCATCTAAATTGACTCAAGGAAGAACTGATTAGATTTTGGTGGCCAAGTGTCAAGGTCACAGTGACTTCTTGTCTGTCCCTTTCTTATAAATGCAATATCTTAGTAACAGCTGGAAGGAAGATTTCATTACATGTGACACAGATATTCCTCTAGACTTAAGCATGAGCTGAAGAGAATGCGTTGGGCAAAGGTCAATGTGATCTCAAAAAGATGATTTAGGCCATTAGTTGTACAAATTTATATGCCAGTTATTTTAAATTTTACACAAATTTTCTAATACGATAAAATGATGACATAATGATGTTTAATATCAAAGGTCAGCTTCACTGTTTATTATCATTTGTCTGTAAAAACACTTTTTGGTGATTACTCAATCCCATAACTCCAGAATGACTATGCATATTTAACCTTGAGTCACATTAGCATTACCAAATTAGTAAAACTAATCTTTAGTGCCTAACTATTACATTCCCTCATGGTCTTATTATCTGACTGAGAACACAGTGCTTGATCTAGTTTTTATCTCATTCAATTCAATGTGTGTGTGTGTGTGTGTGTGTGTGTGTGTGTGTGTGTGTGTGTGTGTGTGTGTGTGTGAGAGAGAGAAACAGACACACAGAGTGGAGCAGGCACATGTGGACCAGAGGAGAGGTAAGACAGGTGCAATGAACTTTACCTGAACTCATGACCACTTGATACATTCACTTCTCTGCCCTGACCCACCAGAACAGCACCTCTCTCTGTTCTGGATATTCTGTTCTACAAAGCACACCAATTTGTCTCCATTTATGTAGCAAGAAAACTTGTGAGTAAGTGGGGCTGGCAGTTGCAGAGGAAGAGTGTGGGGACAGGCTGCAGGCAAGCGGTGAAGGGGTGAGCTGGGGACATGTTTGCATATTCATAGATCCCTGCATACTAAATAAGGCGAGGGTGTAGAGTTAAGCCATTTAAAGGCATGTATGGTTTATTTTCATAACATAATTTGTAAATATGCAATTCAGAGGTTCAGGAGAAGAACTTTCAAATTCCCAGTGTACACTGAGCTGGTGATAAATGGTGTTAATGTATTTACACAACCAGATTTCTCTTGCTGGTGCAGGGGTCAAAAAAGCATCCTCTCAGATACAAGATTCTCTAACCTGGAGGTCACTGCTGCTTGTTTATTCTGAGAAAGAGAAAACAGAAAAAAGTTCTGTAGTAGCCTTAGAAGGAAATACATTTTTTTGCATTTTGTGATGTTGCAGCTGGATAAAATTTTGGTTTTGTGACATGAATGTGCTCTCACTTCATAATATATTTTGCAATAAGGTCACTTAGATTGAAAGTACATTTGTTGCTGTGTTTGTCTCTGAACGTGCTTCCTGTTGCAGCCATCCAGGTGCACGTTCTTGTGTTTCTGTCTCCGTATGTGTGTGCCTAATGTGATGCCCGATGTGAAGCCCCCGCTGGGACATCATGGTCAGAAAGACTTATTCAACAGGACAAATAAAAATCAATAAACAATCTGAAGTTTTCACCCTAAACACTTTTTCTTTTTTAAGCTCTGTTTTTCAATGAATATACAACATGGCCAGGACCTCAGCAGCGTAGACAGGTCCTGTCCATGGGAGAGATTAGATAGTGTGCCTAACACAAGAAAACAGAGGGAGAACGCAGAGAAGAGCAGAAAGGAAGAGAGACAAGGAAAAGGAGGTTCTATGTAAGTAGATCAATGACACTGGGTCAACTCCAATGAAGACAAAAAAATCTATGGATCATTTTGCTTTAAGGGGTAAAATAAAGACTGGGCATTTTATCAGTGCCAAGTTATTTAATATCTTGAATGAGGTGGTTTTTGTAACCAATCATCAGAAAAATCAGGAAATAAAACTTTACGCTTTTACATAATTAGATGCACTCTGAACTGGATGAATATGATTAATATAATTAAAAATGTTTTTAATTCCACCTTGTGCTGCTTACTGTACTGTAATTCATATTGTTGCAAGTTTTCTTCTGTCAATTTCAAATCTGTATTTAGCTTACTTGAGGATAACATTAGAATTGTTTTTAAGAAAAAGGTGTGCAATGCAAATGTTTACATTGTCAGTCTGTGTGCTCTTCACACACACACACACACACACACACACACACACACAAAATTGCAACCTCAAGCATGCAGTGTGTGTGTGTGTGTGTGTGTGTGTGTGTGTGTTTGGGTATGTGTGCGTTCATGCATGCGGGTATATGTGTGAGTGTGTTTGGGAAGGGCCACTTTGCCAAGAGCACTAATTAGAGGTCAGTTCAGTTTGGGTAGATTTTGTTCTCACCCCCTGATTCCACTGTCAGGTCACCACTAGGCTCCTGCCCTCTGTCTTGTGTGTGTGTGTGTGTGTGTGTGTGTGTGTGTTGTTTGCACGCCTCTAAGCCCATATGTGGCAGAGAGAGAGAGGTGAGGGCTGGCTGGTCTCGGGGCCAAACCAAGCAGCCAGTCAACCCTGTGAGGAGGGCTCCGTCATGGGATGAGGCCGCTGGCTGGCCTGCCTCTCTGGCCTGGATCTATGAATCTCTGTCTGCAGGCCCTACAGGTCGTGGGCCCATATACATCTGTAAGGCTACTGTCACTTCACATAATAGCAGACAATCTTGGTTTTTTTTTTTTTTTACATCATGTTCTCTTTAGCTCTCTTACTCCCTCTGTCTCTTTTGCTACAATCCACATAGATAATTATTGTGTAATTTTCATTTTCACAACACAGACATATATTAGGGGGTTCCTACTTATGAGATTATACTAATACAAAGGCTAAATGCATATTGACATCCTTGACAATATACATTCCTTTTATTGAATATTGAGTTTACAAATCAAAATCCAGTGCTTACACTGTGACAGGTGTGACACCAGTAAAGCAAATGTGAGGGAAATTTGTATTATGGCTCAGTTTTTTTCAGTTGTACTCAATGGAAAAACAGAAGCCGGCCAGAACAATACAACTTTAAAAATGTGGTGTGTTAATTTTGCCAACAAGTATATATACAGCATATTTGGTACAAAGTACAGTCTCTAATTACCATGGCTTTAAATTTGTGATTCACTGTTATAGAAGACCAGAATATTGTTTAGCATTTGTCTCCATTCAGGCCCCCAAGTGGAGAGATAAAAACTGTTGACTGAACCCCAGGTTTTTCATAAAAGACAATATGCTGATTTAGGCAAAAGTAAAACTTTTGTTAAAAAAATTGCTTAGGCCATTTTTTTAAGAGGGTGACAGTATGACTGTTAAATGATAGTCTTCAATTTTTGTTGAAAAGTTTTTTGGTGTAATAACCAAATGATTTTTAGTTATTACACCCCCAAAGCAAGCAAACCCCCCCCCCCCCCCCAAAAAAACAAAAACAAAACAACAACAACACCAAGAGTATTCATGTTATTAGTCTGAAAAGCTATTATGGTATCCAATACACTTCAGAAACAAGCATCCACAGACAACTGCTCACTGAAGCGCACCAGTGATACACTACAGTATATAAAGACGCGCCTGTGCCTGTCACTACATGACAGACAGCCAACAAACATGGCAAAAGGGAAGAGAAGAGAGAAAAGAGCAGAGCAGGGCATCTGTGTCTCGCTAGAGGGGGTGTCAGAAAAACTGTGTCTGTGTGTTTGTGTGTGGGTCTGGGAATGTTTCTGAGGATAACTGAACAGCAGCAATGACAGATATGCAGACTGCAATATGGGAAGTGCCATATGAGAACAGGATGGTATTAAGATTTTAAGCCAGGGGCTAACTTTAAAGGATCGCCTTTGCTGTCTTTAATTGTGTTCCATTTACTTCTGGTTTGCTTCATTCATTCACATTACTATGGCTCATAATATGTGTAAAAATCCAGTCTGCTGTATTGTTATCTAATCTCCTGCTCAATTCCTAAAAGAGTTCTCAAATCTGCTTTTATCTGTTGTTCTTAAATTTGACAAGCTTATTTTGCACCAAAACAGCATTACTTAAAATTACCAGTGATATTCTTATGCACTTAGATGAAGGTGAATATTCCATTTTAGTTCTACTCAAATTATCTGTATGATTCTCACTGACAAATTACAGAATTGGGTTAATATTTCTGGCACATCTTTAAAAATGGTTTTCATCGTGCTTGTCAGATAGACAATGCAGAATTCATATTAGTAACTATGTCCTTATCAGCACCCGTCATATGTGGAGTCCCTCAGGGCTCAGTCCTTGGACCAGTTCTCTTTTCTTTATATGTTACACCTGGGTCATTTACTAAACCATTTCAATGACATTTCCAATCATTGCTATGCAGACAACACACAGCTATACAAACAACCTCAACAACCTCTCCTACCTCAATGAATGATTTACTGTCATCAGCTTCAAATCTTCAAATTTCTTCCTTCTCAATCCTGGCTGATGTTCTTGTGTTCAGCCCTGAGTCCTTCACTAAGGTAGTCTGACACTGACCCCCTCACCAACAATTTCATTTGCTAAGAACCTTGGTGATATTTTTGACAAAAAAATTCAGCTCAGCCAGTCCTGTTTCCTTCATTTAAGAAAAATAAAATACCTTTACTGACACCCAGTAATATGGAACTTCTAGTACACGCTTTAATTTTCTCCCATCTGGATTATTCTAACTCTTTTTTCATGGGCATCTCTCAGTCCTCGTTAGGTTGACTTCAACTGGGCCAAAATGCAGCAGTTAGACTGCTAACAAGAACTAGCCAGCATGCGCACATCACCCCCATTCATGTTCCCTACACTGGCTTCCAGTCAAAACAACTTTTCCATGCTCTTATTTCAAAAACAGAGATGATCACGCAAAAGCGTAAATAAATAATTGATCAAAATCTAGGGCTATAATTCCTACACTTTGGAACAGCCTTCCACAGCCTGAATCTGGTTTGTTTTAAACAACAGCAAACTCATTTATATAGATTAGCTTTTATTTAAGCTTTTGCCCATTATCTGTCGACTTTTATTCTCCCAGTATCTGGAGGGGGAGGGGCGGGGGTAGTAACTTTTTCGGTGGTGGTGATGACAGTGGGAGGGTCTACTGTAACTGTAAATGAGAGGAGATATCTATATGAGCCATATTTATAATGTGCAGGGCAAAATCCTTTCTTTGGTGTTATCTGGGATAACTAATGCTAACGTCTTGTAATGCTTTGTGTCTTCTTTCATTCCAGCTTTTTATTCGGACAATTCATGTGCAGCACATCTTTAAGCAAATTTTTTTAAGAAAAAGCTTAGGGTCAATAATTTTTCATAGAAAGTAATCAAAACCACGGAGCTACTTTTTAATGACTAACCTCGTGTTGTGCATGATCTCAGACATTCTCTTGTCTTAAGTTTGGCTCCTTTTCAGCCACATGGCACTTGTCTCTGCCCATCAGGTACCCCAATTTAACTCTCATATCTTCCCTGTCCTAATGTTGTTATATTAGCCTAATCATAACTCTACAGCTAGCCACCAGGTAGCACATAGTTATACGTCAGCTAGCCCAACTTCACTAACCGTCCGAATGTCACTGGTATCAGTTTTTTTATTTGGGGGGGGGGGGGGGGGGGGGGGGGGGGGTTGTATGTCTAAAATTATAGCATAACTTTACATTTTAGCTTTTTAGAAATACTTAAGTCAGAACATGGTATAAACATAAAAATTATCTGTCATGCTTCTCTGTTCTCTCTTTCACACATATTTTTCTATCTTTGAGACTTAAGTAACCACACAATGTCAATAACTTTTTAAATGAGAATACATCTTCCAGTAACTAGGAAGACAAAAACAAACAAACAAAAAATAAACAAAAAAAGAAGCTGCAAACAGTGTTAATTTCGTTGAAGAAATATTTTTATCAGTTTTCGTCAACAACCCTTTTTTTCATGACGAAAACGAGATGATAACTAAATAAAAACTACCTAAAAGGATAAAAACGATGACGAAATTAACTGACACTTTCATCAAGAATGAAAACAAGATGAAAATGCTAGGAGGGGATGACATCCAATCAGAACTTATTTAATTTTATGAAAGGCAGGGACAAGTTAGGAAAACATCCAATCAAACGCACAGCTGCACAAATTTGTTTTAAACCCGGGAAGACCAAACTAGCCTGCGATTTGTCTTTACTTCCGATAGAACTAAGTTATGTAAACAATGTCAGCAGGGAGAAAGAGAAGAGCCGATGTATGGACACATTTGTCCTTTGACGTTGTGACAAACAAAACAATGTGTAAACCATGTGGGGCAACTATCTCGGGTAAAAACACAACAAATCTTAAACGACAAACGACAAATAGTCACCCAGATCTCCATGCAAAGGTAAGCATTTTAATGCCATGCAGGGTAAAGTGTTTCTCCCAGTTTAACGTTTGTTTTTAGAGAAATCACCACACCGCGGTAGATTAGCCTTTTCTAATCTTAGTCCTGAACACTACCCTGTACCTTTCAGAGCGTGTCCTGCTGTAAAACGCTTGTATTAATCTCAGTAAAGAATGATCAGGTGTGTGGGAAGCAGGTGAAATGCTAATGTTACTATTATTAATAATATTCCATAATGTTTAATAAATGTTTAATTTTGTGTAAGTGTGTATAATGACTAATTCAAGGGAACTGAAGAAAAAGCATTTACATTTTACACCCTTTATATTTTAGTCAACTAAATCGACTGTAGATTTAGTTGACTATATTCTTACGATAATTCGTTGACTAAAACTAGACTAAAACTAAAACTATTCAAATGACTAAATTATGACTAAAACTAAATTACATTTTCGTCAAAAGACTATGACTAAAATTAAGTCAAAATTTGCTGTCAAAATTAGCATTGGTTGCAACCATCTTGAATGATTTGCGACATTTCTTGACTTTTCTTTGATATTGTTTGTATCCGTTCTATAGCTAAAAATTAGTACCATGACCACAATTTTATTTACATCTGATTGTCATTACTTTCTGGCTTATAAGAAATTCTCCTCTTCACATGTTCAACACAATTTAGATGTTAAGTAAAGAATATGATGCTGGTGTTTCTCTGTCATTGGGATTATGCAAAACTACCAAACTGAATTTCATGAAACAGAACAAATTTTGTTATGGATCCAAAATTATAAGATAAGGCATTTGTATTGATATTGTCAGAGGGCTTCCCTCTTCAAATTCTCTTGTAGTTGTATAGTAGGCTCTTGCAAGCTGTTTCTCTGAAGACTAGAAGCTGAGTGAAGAGTAACTTGGAGTAATATATTTAATCATTTCACATAATCTATTCCTTTACTGGTTTAACGATAACAATGATAAAAAACATTGAGCACTAAGTGAATCATACAATGTACAGTGGGGGAAATAATTATTTATTTTATAAATGTTCTCAATATGTTATTACAATATATAATATTAATATGTTAATATTTGTTTAATTTAAATGAGCGAGACCATCAAATTATAACTTTCATGTAATGTGATTTTTCTGGATATTTGGTTGATATTCCATCTTTCTCCATTAAAATGAAACTACCACAAAAATCAGTTACTGTTTATTTCTTTGTAAGTAGGCAAACTTACAAATTCAGCAGGGGATCAAATAATTATTTCACCCATTGTATGTATACATTCAATTCAGTTCAGTTCAATTCAGGTATATTTATAAAGTGCTAAAAGATGACAGCTGCCCCAAGGGGCTTTATATCGTAAGGTAAAGACCCTATGCTATTTTATACATCAGGGAATGTCAACTGGCAGCCCGTGGGCCACATCCGGGCTACCAGAGCTTTCCATCCAGCCCCCCAAATGGACTGCCACAGGTACTATACACCAATCAATCATGTTGCATCAGAGCCCGTTAAATACCTGACTAGTCTGAATTATCAAAAGCCTCCAAACGCCACTTCCCATTTCCTGTAAATGCCTCTATGTCCCTAGAACCAATCTGAATGCAAGATCGGACCATGTGACTTCAAGTATTTTGAGTACTGCACTGCACTAAGGAGTCGCTTTTGTTGGTGGTGGTCAGATTGTAAATATAGTTGAAGGTGAGTCTAACATTGTTTTGTGTCAAAAAAATGTTAAGCGATCAAACTTGTCTAACTAAAGGAAGTAAAATTCATATTGAGATTTCCATCGGTGAACCTACGGAAGGATTGTTACTGGCTGCCAAGCGTACTTCCCGGCCTATGCGGGGATCCCGTCTCCTTTGTTGTAAGGGTCTTTCACACAATCCACTCGTGGGGGAACAGGACAGGTAGGTGGCTTGACGTGTACCCACATGCGGTCACAGCCCATCGTATGCATTTGTCCCTCGGTTGTCAGTATCTACTATTCTGTTATTGTTATTGCGGTTTTACTGTGTGAATCTATGTCAAAATCTCTGATATTTGCCATATTTCCCATGCTCATTATGTCTATAATGAGCACAACTGCACACAATTGTGGTATCTCGATAACAACGGTCAACATAACAGAGATGTAAGTACAAGTCTTGCACATCACCTCATTAAAAATAGTATCAATTTTACATCAATTCACATCATGTTTGATTTCCATTTTTTAATTAATTTTTTAGGGGATGCTTTTGGGGTACGTAAACTGAATAAAATATATCCAGATATGATGATGATTTTGATGAGTTTTTTTTTTTTATTTACAGCCAATCTTGAAAATATTTAGTTTTCTCTTGCTTTCTCACTACTCATTCTGTTTCTTTCCTTCTCTCTCTTGCTCTCTCTCTCTCTCTCTGTCTATGAAAGAAACTTAAGCCTTGTTTAGCCACACTAGGTCACTGAAGGCTGAAATCTATACCAAACTACCGGATGGACTACAGACGTGCGTGTGCACATACACACACACACATACCCAAGAAGGGAACAGATACCCACCTCATCTTTTGACAGGGTGAGACAGACATAGAATCAGAGACAGAGGACAGACAGCCAAAGAGAGAGAAGGGAAAGCGATAACAGAGATAAACACAGAGAGAGAAAGAGAGTCAGAAATGAGAGTTAAAGGGAGTGGAAGTGGAGGCAGATTTAGGTTTACTGTCCTAGAATAGACCAGACTGACAGGACTCAACCGCAAGACTGGCACAGGGTTACCGGGCAATTTGTGACTATGCAATTGAGATATAAATTGTGTCACTCAGTCTCTCTCTCTCTGCCCCCCTCTTTCTCTCTCTCTCTCTCTCTCTCTCTCTCTCTTACACACACACACACACACTTGAGGACGCACTTTGTATCCTTAGCAATGAAGTGTTGAAAATTAACACACGAAGACATGGTGTGTTAAATGACTTGCTTTTAATGACTGTTTTTAATTTTTGACTGTTTTAACCATTAACATAAGTACCCTCAAATTAAACTTGAATATTTTCTCCTTGTACTAGTATATTAAAAAAAAATCCAACAAAGGAGTGAGGGAGCTACAAAGTGTGTGATGTGGGAAGTCGGGGGCACAAGGGAGACTCACTGACTCATGAAACATAGAGATGGTAGCCATTTGCCAGTATTAGTTGCTGCTACTGCTGGAGTTTCTTTTTAAGACGGCAAATCTAATGGCACTTTGACAGTCACTAGAATGATATTTGAACTCTTTGAGATAGTGACTACATAGCCCCCTTTGGTGTATTCGTGGTTACTGAGAGGGATAAATCTTTCACATGCAATGTAATGCAAAGCACTTTCAGCCAATCAGCTGCTTGGTTACTAGGTGTTTACTGGTGAGCTTTACTGGGACATGTAGAATAGATGTGACTTATGAACCATGCCTGAAGGCATGACTTCATTAACTGAGGGAATGTTTGGCTTTACCATAATTTTTTTGTGTCCAGGGTACTTTTGGACTTTAACAGTGGCCTATGAGCTTTTCCTAATAAAAAATAAATATATAAATAAAAGTGTGTGTGTGTGTGTGTGTACACGTGCGCCTGTGTGACGGATGGGGTTGTGAGGAAACGTAATGACACACTCCAGTGGTCCAGAGAAGGGCAGAAGCACTGTCTCATTGATAACTGGATAATTATGTACTCTGTCATCATGTTGTTGTGTGTGTGCATGTACATTTCATTCTTAAGTGCTTGCTGACATACTGTATGTTGTTTCCTCTATGTGGTCATAAAGCCATTTTTACACCCATATCTATATGTGCACATGTTGCGTGTGTCCAGTTAACAGGTAGATTTATCTTGTCTTTTTGACCTTTGTTTGTTGGTCTGTATTTGCATAGATCTAATTTTGATATTTACTTGCACAGTTATTCTGTGTGCCACATGCTTTTATACTGCACCTGCCATAGCCTGCATGATTGTGTATGACAGCAGTGAAGTGGGATTTTAAATTGTATTTGTAAACTATGCAACATATGCATACCTACCTTCTTTCTCTCACTCACAGATACATTGCTGTTGCACACAGAGAGGGTGTGTATCACAGGAATCATCTTAGAGTGAAAATACATCAACTCCATTTCAAATGACTGTTCTCATCATGTGTTTTTCATCTCCCCATCACCTTCATTATTTTATATACCTGGCTAACACATTATGAAATGAACACACACGCACATATATGCACACAAATACATATTATTATTTTCACTGATATTGAAAAAGCAAATGCAAAACAGATTCACACAAGTTAGGTATACAACATCACACATATACACATACACACCAGGCTTCCATCATATCACAGAGCTAAGCCCTCAGCATGTACCATGTTCCTACTGAGAATGTTTTGGACTTCTACTGTTATTTGGATTCCCCAGTTATGTGAGTTTGTATGCCTTTGTGTTTTATTTGTTCCCTGGTGAGCTGAGGGATAGAATCTGATGGAGGCCATCCGATTGGGCTGTCACTAATCCTTTAACAACATAGCTGACATGATTGGCCACAACTATACAGAAGGGGATGGAGTCTGCAGGTGGTAGAAAGGATGATTGAATGGTTGAGAGCTGCAACAATGGGCAGCTGGAAAGTGAGGGATGTAAGGATGCTAAAGTCTGATTTAAGATTTAAGGGCTTGAAGATGAGCATAAGTAGATGCTATGTCACAAAGACGGCTTTGTCTGTGTGTGCGTTTATATTAGGGTATGCATGTGTGTTTATATGCTCCACAGACTGTCCTCTGTATCTGTCGGGATAAAACCCTGACTGCAGGTTTTCTCTCTCTTCGACTGTTGCCTGCAGACCTTCTTGTCAGTTCAGGCAAATGTACAGCAAAAACAAAATGAAACAAAACAAACAAATTTTAGATCTTTCACTGCCAGACTGTTTCAGGCCACATTAAAAGTTTCTTTCTTGATTAAACAGCACGCTTTAGGCCAACAGCATCTCAGTTGACTTAAGGTCAGGACCTGGCCGTTCCAACAGATTATTTATTTTTAATTTATTTGATTTTTTTGGCATTCATTCTATTGTATCTTACAACCTCTATTTTACTACTACTGGCTTGACATTTTCCTCTAAAATCTTTTTTAAAACAATGATTGGAGGGGGGACCTAAACAAACGACCACTTCCTCCGTCATGCTTCATAGTTATGAGAATTGATGCTGGTTTGCAGTTCTTGTACAGTTCCAAGAATTGTTGTAGATCTGCTACAAAATTCTGATGTTGACAGTTGGCCTGAACCAAGTGTAAGGCCATTTACTAGTATGTTCAGAGTAGTAAGGGGGGGGCACTGAAAGATAAGCTGGCCCGCTCTTTGTTCTGCACAGCTGTGTCTTTCATGTGCTGCTTGATAAAATTCAAATGTTTCTCACTGATTTACTGTCTGTTTTTACTGTGATCATTTGCAATGAGTTCATGCATGTTTTCAGTACAGTTTGCAACTTACGTTTCTGTAAAAATTTTCAAATTTTCATTCAAGGTCAGAAATAAACAAAATCAGTTTTGTCTGATTTCATTATTTTTGTCTATTTTGTCTTCCTTATTTCAGTCTTATTCATTGATCTAATGGGCAGGTTTTGAGAAACATCATGGATTCTCCACCGATAGAGTCAGTGACAACTTTATTGAAATTCTACAGCGACCATCCCAGCTGCACCAGAGGCATTAGCATGATCCACCAGGAAGTGCCCTTTCCATCCATTGAGGATCTGTGCATGGGTCACATCACAGATAGAGTTGTGGCTCCATCCATCATGTGGGTTATAGTTAGCCGCCTATGCTAATGTCTGACCCAATGAAAAGTTTACTGAGAGACGGACAAGGACATCGAGGTGGACTCTTGTTGTCCCATGCCATAAACACACACACACACACACACACACACACACACACACACACACACACACACACACACACACACACACACCCTAGTACTGTGGGACTGTCATATTTCACAGTACTCGGTAGCATGGGGTGAGTTATGGCCATGTCACAGTATGGAGGAAGAATGTGTTGTGTGTGGCGTGTGTTTATGTGGATGAACATTTATGCTGGCATGTGTTTGCACTTTGTGTGTGTATCTCAGGTCCACTTCTTATATGTTTATTTATTAAAAAATATATAATAAAGCCCTCACTTCAAATCAGTGGTGTCCAGAATGCTGCTGCATGTGTAAATGACAAAATGATTTATAGAAACATTCCCAAAATAAAGTCCCACGTACCAAGGGGGAATGGAATATCCCAACCAGCATGGTGCCTCTATGTGAGACATGCAATAAATGTATGTATGCACAAATACAGTGCACAAGTTTATGCAGGTAAACTCATAGATGCACTCGCAGACATGGTATGGCCTGTTTAGGGACAGAGAGGACGGTGCACTGGTAAAACAGCTCTGTAGATTTATGACCTGTAAACTAGAAGATGGACAGATGGATGGATAGAAGGAAGGATGGATCATTGGAAGGACAAAAAAAAAATTAAAGGATTAAGACAGGGAGAGAAAGCTAGAAGGACAAAGAGATGATCGAAGCACGGACAGATAGATGGAGGAAGAAGACAACAAAGAGGACAGCACTGCGATAAAACAGTTTGAGATTTATAGCCTGTAAAGAAGAGACAGATGGAGGGATGGATGGAAAGAAGGATTTAAGGAAATGGGGACAAATGAGAAGAGAACTAGAAAATAAATGGTTGGATGGACAGATTGGTGGGAAGTTGCCTGGAAGAATGGGAGGTCAAGGCAGTTATAGGAAGAGAAGAAATGAAAAGAGAAGGAGAAAGGAGAAGAAGCGAACAGAAGAGTCTTGAACTCTTTTTCAGACATTAGTAGGAACAGAAGAAATCCTGAAGTGGTCTTTGCTTCTTTGTGTGCCATGATTCCTGGAGGAATTGTCAAAGCATGAAATGAGTCTTTCGCTGGGAATTGTCTCATTCTGACTGTGTGTGCATTTATTAATGGTGTTATCGTTCTGTGCTGGTAATTATGCTCTCTGAGGAAGCTGGCATAGACAGAAAGAGACAGAAAGAGCAGAAGAGAAAGACACACTTTGATCTTTTGTGAATGTGATGGGTTGAGCTGAAAGAAATAAAAACGTTTCTGTGAACCAGTGCATCAGTAGACTCAGTACATGTAAGCTGGTCTGGGAGACCAGAGGTTAGCGTTTGTTTAATTTTCCATCCTGCGATCTCATCGCTTACTCATCTGTTATTTTCTGTATTTGATTTTTTTTCCCCCTCTTATCCATTTATGCCCATCTTTCCCTTTGCTACCCTCCCCCTTACTTTGTCTTTCAGTGCCATGTTGCCATGTGTCGTGTGGTGTAAATGGGTTGTGTTAAACGTTGTACTGTCCCTGGTGAGTTTTAACAGTATGGAGAGAAAGGCTGATAATCTTTAAACGGGGCATCTGCTGGCATCTGCTTTATCTTTATTGTTCCCAGGACACCAAGTAGAAAAATATACAAAATGTACTGGCAGGGAGACACAGACGGGCACAACGTGCATGCAGTACAGGCAACACACTGACATATACTATGCTCATCCAAAAATTTGCAACAATTACAACCCTTTAAGGTAATATGACAGAGTAGTCAAGTGGAGTGACAAATTGTGTATGCAGTCATTGGGGCAGTGAGATGGGACTTTCTTCTGGTGTTCAAAGATGTTATTAAAATCAGCAGTTGGTGTATGGTGAAGGATAAAAGAGTAGATGGAAGAATAGAAGAACAGAAGAAATCTTGTACTCATTGCATATATAAAACTAAATGTAACTCAGAATAATCAGAACAATACCATTTTTCTCACTATCTTGTAGATTAAACAAAAATATCGTGAGTATCGCTGTATTTCTAACATAGGAACAGGAATAAAATGAAAGGAGAGTGGAAATACAATGAAGCATGAGATGTTGAAGATAGTGCGAATGATTAACAGCAAAGATTACATAGAAAGATGAATGGAATAATAGATGGAGAGGAACAGGGAGGAGGAAAAAAAAGACAAGAGGAAGCAAGGGGACTTTCTACAGGGGGCCCAAGTGCTGGGAGGCACCTGAGTCACACTTCCACTGTGTGTGTGTGTGTGTGTGTGTGTGTGTGTGGGTGGGTGCGCGTGTCCCATCTGATTGTGTGATTAATGAAGATGTGTCTGTGTGGTAATCTCTAATAAGCATCAGGGGAGCAGCCTTCTACCATGTGGGTAGAAGTTTATTGCATTTATTTCTGTGTGTGATTGTTCATTTGTGTTTCACATGAGCTTCTCTGGACATGACCACAAAAATGTGGCAAATATCTGGATTTGTGTGGTCACTGAGTGAATTATTTTTCACTGTGTTGCAGATTAACTTAACAGCCAGGTAAGCTTAGAACTAGTGTGACAGAGAACTCCTGTAACATTCCTGCAAGACGTTTACCAGCTTCCATCTGGGTGTGTGTATGTGTGTGTGATCTAATGTCATTCTTTATAAGTATGCCCAGATGTTGATACTGGAATGGCTCTTTAATTACCATTTAAACAGCAGGGGCTGTGTGTGTTCGTGTGTGTGTGTGTGTGTGTGTGTGTGTGAGAGAGAGAGAGAGAGAGAGAGGGAGAGAGAGAGTATGTCTGTGTGTGTGTGTGTGTGCATGTGCATGTGATTTTCTGTGTCTGTGATCTTGACAGCGGAGCTACTGTTTAATTACCATTTAAACTGCGAGAGCTGAGTGGATCATTTAAAGACAGAAGAGCTCCAGCCAGCTAAATGAGGAAAACAAAACCATTATGGACACACATACACACGCACGCAGGCACACACACACACACACACACACACACACACACACACACACACACACACACACACACACACACACACACACACACACACACACACACACACACACACACACACCATGAAACCACACACACTAAAAGACTATTACAGTGTAAAGGATAATCCTGAGATCTTTAGCTGTTTTTAAATAAATGTTTAGCCAATTCTGTGGAAGTACCATAAGTCAGCAAGATGCTATTACTGCAGTGGGGACTCTCTACAAAATATACATTTTATGCTTATGTTTAATGTAACTTTAGTTTTGATAACATTGTCTGGGAAACCACGGAGAAATAGTGCATTTTTCAGCTGCTCCAACTGTAGTGGCAAACTTTAACTTTGGAATTAAAGTAAATGTAAAATATGCAAATCTTTAGTTCAGTATGAATGTCCCAGTCTGAACACACACTTTGCATACATTCCCTGGGTGTGCAGAAGATGAGGGTGTTTGCCAGGAGTGGATAAATAATATATCAAAGATAGAGGGGTTTTTTTTCTCGCACTCTTTTTTTTTTTTTCCAATAACAGCAACATAAATGGTTTTGGTTAGCAGTAGTCAAGCTCATAGTGACTAGCATGCTGTTTGTTGGCATGGTTCAAAAAGTAACAACAGGTCAGCTAGCACAGCTTTGCCAGCTTGCTTAGTTAATAGATTAAGATGCTCTCTGGGCCCTGTGGTGGTCACGCAGAATAAATTAACTCAATCAACCTGCTTTGCTGCTGTTGAGAAATACAGTATTGCACTAACTCAGTCAATGTAACAATCACGAAGTGAGCATCACAAGTGCTAAGTCAAGGGCCACTGCCTAACCTCATCAATCCAACTGCCCATGCTGCTGTCACCGGCATTAGTCACTTTGTGCCAGTGCAGAAATGCTCAGATGGTGGAACACAAAAATTGGCCACTGGATTCATCTATAAGCTTATGTTACTGTAGCTGCAGTGTGTGTATTCTTTGTGTAGAAACAGATGTATGACACATCTTTTTGTGCGCAGTAAAATGTGCTTCTGATTCAACGGAGATGGAAGGCTGTAGCAAACTAAAGAGCTTTTATTTCCAAACTCTCATTCACTTACATGATCTAGACAAAAAGCACTGCAGAGACTGACAGGAAACACCAACAAACCTACAAAACCTTGAAGCAACAGGATTTGATCAAAAGTATGGAGTCAGCAGGAGAAAAACCAAGTGAAAACTCAGGACAAGGAGAGTGATGAGTCAATAATCTGACAAAGACTGAGAGGAACCAGTGTATACACACCCAGTAATGATTTCTTCAGCTCTGGTGCTAAGCCAGTGTGACCCTTGCCTACAGTTTATTGTGGAGCTGGATGTGTCAGACACAGGGGTTATAGGTGTCCAGTCTCAAACTATGGACCCAGATGGTAAACCACATCCTTGTGCTTCTTTTCTCCATACAGCAGCTGTACAGAATTGTGATGCTGGTAATAGAGAGCTGCCAGCTGTCATCTTAGCTCTAGAGGAGTGGAGACATTAGTTGGACTGGCCACAAAAATGAAGCTTATATTATATCCAGTCAGCTAGAAGACTAAATTCCCATCAGACTAGGTCATCACTGGTTTTTGGATGTTTCAGTTTCACTATAACCTACCACCCTGGATGAAGGAATGCCAAGCCCGACTCCTTGTCTCAGCAGTTTACCTGGATTACACACCGTCCCTGGATTGAGTATGTTGACAGCACTTTAACGGCCTCAGCTACTGATGTGACCCCTTTTGAATCTTTGCTAGGCTACTTACGTCCACTATTCGCAGCTCAGAAAGGAGAAATTGCCATGCACTCTATACAACATCATCTCCCTCACTGCTGCAGAATCTGGAGCCAAACTAAGACAGTGCTCCTCATGATGGCAGAACAAGATAAGCAGCCAGCTCTTCAATGGAGGACCCCATCTCCTGTCCTGTGGGAATAATGCCAGTTTATTATTATTTTTTTTTATTATTAAAAAAAGTCTATTACAAAAAAAAGGCTGTCTTTAAAAGTATTAAGGAGTGATTTAAAAGTAGATACTAAGTTTCCTAACTTCAGTTCATCTGGTAAAGAATGACACAGCTGTGGGGGTGTAACAGAAAATACCTGATTTCCTTTTGTGAGGCAGGCTGTGGGAACTGTTAGGATGGTCTGACATGAGGAACAGAAAACGTAGGATCTATTTACCCTACATGTGTCTGAGGCATGCAGAAAAATCTATAAAATATGAATATTTGTATAAACTAAGGCATAAAATATTATATCTTCATATCCAGGCTAATAGTAGCAATTAACAATTTCAAAAAAACATGAATGAAATAAGCAGATGAGATTAATTACACTGAAGTGCAATTATGAATAATAACAGCAAATTATTTTTTTACAATAGCTTGGCAGGTACAAATGATGGCAGGAATGATTTCTTACACAAAAGAAGTTACATAATTATGGTGAAGCGGTGAGAATGATAGGAGTGATCATATTTGTGACAGGCAGACAGCATCGCACTGAGAGTATTATGATAATGACATTAATGATGGATCTCGTTAAATATGTGTGTGTATCAGAGTTCAGAAGGAGATGTCTCACTTCACACTGGGCCTCTCAGTTCGATGCCATCTGCTCTGCCAGCGTGCACACGTGCGCGCGCACACACACACACACACACACACACACACACACACACACACACACACACACACACACACACAAGTGTGTTTTGCTATCTTTGTGGGGAATTTCCATTGACTTCCATTCATTTCTACAGCCTAAACCTTACCTTTACCCTTTTCCTAACCCTAACCATCACATACCTAACCCTAACCCTAACCTAAACTCAATTCATACCTTAGCCCTAACTCTGACCCCTGACCCAAAAACAGGGTTTCCCCTTGTGGGGACAAGGTTCCAGTCCCCACAAGGAGCAATTGGTCCCCACAACGTAGTATATGTCAGGAAAATTGTCCCCACAAGGTATTATAAACATACGCACACACACACACACACACACACACACACACACACACACACACACACACACACGCACACACACGCAGATCTACTCAGAAAATCATGCACACACAAATATACAAAATGCACAGTGTACATGTACAATCTAATACAAGATGATGTCAAAAACTAGTCATACTTTGTGCAAACAGAGACACATGTAAATCATACACACTCACTGTCCCAGACGGTTGGTAATCCTGGCTCTACCCAGAATCCCCAGTTTTGAGAGTTCAGCCAAAGGGAAACAGCATGTTGTCTGCCTACTGGACATACATGAGATCAGGGACCAGTGTTTTATGTCTATCTTGGTGTGTTTGCGTATGTCTATGTGTCTGACAGTACTGAATGGGTTTGCTTTAGACATGGTGTCTTTAAAAATGTCATGGAAATGTGTCTAGCAATATTATTTTAAAAGAATAGTAGGTTTGGCTTTTTTAAATTTTTGGCCTACAGAAAAGAGTGAAGGTTATACAAAAGTGTCATGTGGTGCCATGTTTAAAACCACATCAATGAGAATCATTAATGTCATATTATATGTTACATTCCTCTCTCCATTTTCTTCTTCTTCTCTGTTCAGTCTAATATTTCTGTCATTGTTCTGTCAGACATCAGGTCAAGAAAAGTGAATATTCAGTGGCAAAAATATTTTATATATCAAAGGCCTTATCTGTCACTGTGTTTTCTCACTGTGACACACATACAGGAGTTTGGGCATAAAGTACATGCTTTGGTATTCTGGCGATGCCTAGACTGCATATGACCAACTCACACAGGGACAAACACACACACAGACACACACGCAATGTGTGCATCCATGTGGCGTTGCCTGGATGGTGTAGGAGCACCATATCTGTCAGTGTGTGACAGGTTGACAGCTCAAGCTCCCAGCACTTTGTCCACTATCATCACGTCAAGAAGCACACAAACATTCACACACACACACACACACACACACACACACACACACACACACACACACACACACACACACACACACACACACACACGCACACACACACACGGAGCCACATGAAGTGATCATTTCATAAAGGGGCCACACTGGCTACTCTAATACTTGTCCCAGAAATAAGTGTTATAAAAGTAGCATTGGCACATATCTGCACCAACACAGAGAGAGATATAATTAGATAAATGTACCTAAATAATTATGGCATGGCAAGCCTCTTAAAGGTGGAAAAAGTGATAATTTATGATATGACCACCCAATAAATATAGGTACAATAAACAAAAACAAGACTAGGAGAAAAAAACTTTGGTGAAAATATCAAAAGAAGTGGACAGAAACACTCCGAACACATATATATATATACGTACATATATGCATGTGAGAGTTTTCTGAAACACAAGACAGGGCTCATAGTACATCAAGTTTGAAAGCCTTACAGCTTTTGAATGTGTGCCACACCTTTTCTCTTCCCAATATTTCACATCACTCTCTGCTCAACGCTATCTGCCACAGCAGAAAGCTGTATATTGTCTTTTGAAAACAACAATAATTTAAATTAATTAATGGTATCAGATTCAATAGGATATCAAAAACCAGCAGGCACTTTTATGAGTTTTATACTGATTCTGTTCAATGTCAATTCAAAGTTATCAGCACTTTACTGAGCCTGACTTACAGGCTCATGGCAATGCACAATATGCAGACACCACATGGGTGCCAATAGTATTATCTAACCATAATAGCTGCATTTAATGATATACACACGCGCCTCAAGTCTTCTTTTTATTTCTGCAGATGGAGTTCAGCCGTCACAAAACCAAGCCAGGTCAGACCAGATAATTTGAGTCACTCGTACAATCACGGATCACAGCTTTAGTACATTTCATACAATTAAGGATTGTGGATTTGAAGCAGACTAAACAATGGGGCCAAATTAAATTTTGGGTTTCTCAGTGAAAGACACTCTGGCTGGTCTGAAAATACAATCAAACAGAATGAGAATACAGACGTAGTCTCTAACAGGATTGACGGGCATACTCACTCACAATATGGCATCTTTCTCTTTCTTTCTGCCTGATTCTATTACTCTCTCTGTCTCTCTCTCTCCCTCTCTGGTAATCACAGTTCAAGATTCAATGGATCTCCAGCTATAGTTTAATTCTACAGTTCTTCTATTATAAGGCCTGTATTGTGTCTCCTGGCGTAGACCAGTGTGAAAGACCAGAAGCAATAACATACAGTGGAAGAGCACAATCACAGCTTTAGTGTCAAGACACACAGAGACTGAGATAAACAAAGAAAGAAGAAAGCCAAGAAGAACCACAAAGAATGTAGGAACAAGACAAAAATTAGTGAATTGAAATACTTATTCAAGCAGGCTAGGGTGGAAAGATTTTTTCAGTGGGCCAGCGTTCATTAAGTGTTAACTTTTGGAACAAGAAAATGAGAAGGGTTGTTAAGAAGCATGTAATAAAACACACTTAGAGAAGGGAATGCAGACAGAGAGGCTCTTTAATAGAGGGAGAGAATTAAGGGAGACTGTTTGAAATAGCAAAAAAAGAAATGGAATGAGAGGAGGTCAGAGTAAAATCTGTGCCTTTGAAGCATATGAGGACACAGACATGACCAAGCTAGAGTACACTGAATATTAGAATATTTGGCACCAGGGTCAAGTATACTTCTTTAGATATACTTCATCCAGAAAACACATATCCATACTATATACAGTTCACCTAAAACACCAATTCTTACATACACCAACTAATTTAGTGGCAACACTACACCAGTAGATGTTGAATTTCAGTCATGATCAAGTCATCTGAGTCTCATGTTCACAAATTTAATCACTAATCCAGTCACATTTTTGGTCCAAATATGTCTCAGTTCCCTGTCTCGCTCCCATCTTATCTTATAGGTATATAAGTGCAGTCCCAGGGTTAGTCACTAGCCAATCACTGACCACAACCTTACATACATTACTGACTCACACAGTCCATAGTTGAAGAGAGTTGCTCTCAATTCACATGTCTGAAAAGAGAAGTGAATAGGGAATTAAATTTGGATTTCAAATATCTATGGTTGAATACAAGGAAATATGATATTTCACGGAAATTTGGCAATAAAAGTAAGAAAAGAGAAAAGAGACTCATCCGGGTCAAGGAAGGACAGAGGGAGGAAACAAGAGACAGAAACTGACAGAAAGACAAGAGGGAGATTACACAGAGACATGGATTGAAACTGAAGAAGATGGAAAGAATAAGACAGGGGAAAAAATTCAACAAAGTTACAGGAAGACAGAGAATAAAAAGTGAGATATTGAATGAAACAATAAGAGACATCGGACAGCCTTCTCCCAGTAAGTGAAAGACTTCAAACTCCAGTGGATAAGAGAGCTGCACTTTATGGGGCTATTCTCTCTGCATTAGCATTAGCTATAGCTCTCAGACTGACAACGTAGCGCTCTGTGCTCAAGGTCAGGAGGGGCACTCACTACCAAGGGCCATGACTACAGACTCACTGATAGTCATAAACTCTATTCAGCACACACTCAGGCATTCTTATGTATCAACAGAGTCAAACACACTGGCAAACCCAGTCAAACACAGGCTGCATGTGCAAAAGTTTTAGGCAATAACAGTAAGGTGAGGATTTGTTCAAATGTAAGTTGAATAAATAATTTTTTTTAACAGTTCTCCTCTACATGTCTCTGTTTTTTTGAGAGTAGTTGTAGATATGTTTTTTCTAGAGAATATGCCACAGCTTTTTCTCAGTTATTGTTTCTCAGTTCTGTCTGCTGAGTTCAGGGCCAACTATTTGTTAAATGTCTACTCATTCTTCTTATCAATAAAGTTATGGTTTATTCTAAAGCACCTTAAAATTTTGCACAGTGCCCTGCACAGAAACATGCTAACATATGTGACATTTTTTTTTTTTTATTTGTCCAACTTAGAGGATACAGGTTGTTACAGGCCCAGAAATACTTTTTTCTTTAGCGGTTTTGAAAATAAAATTGAAATGCACTTTAAAGCTCTTTGTTGACCCTAGCTACTGTACTTTGTGAGTGCAAACTATAGAATGTTAGCAGTGTGTTCACTTTAGACAGGTAATATAAATCAGAACTCTTTTTATTTAAGGATGACTTTCACACACGTACACTAAGGTCACATGACTGCCATTTTTACATAGTAAAAGATTCAGTGAAACAGCATTATGAATAATCTATGGAGCAGCTGACATTTATGTAGCTGAAGCACAGCATAATTGCTGCTCAAAATTATGGATTGCATATGAATGGTTGTTTCATTCATTCAAGGATTCCATGGTGCATTCAAGCAGAAAAAAGTAAGCATGCTAAACACATGGCCACCATGACTGCTGTAGTGTGTCAATGGCAGTTAAGTGCTGCATGGC